>NW_027448164.1:0-69281 GCF_038048845.1 Mixophyes fleayi | reverse complement strand
AATCGAGATCATGAATCATGAATCATGAATCATTAATTGAATCATGAATCATGAAATGTATCATGAATCATGATTCATGAATTGAATCATGAATCATGAAATGAATCATGAAATAAATCATGAATCATGAATTGAATCATGAATCATGAATCATGAATCATGAATTGAATCATGAATCGAATCATGAATCATGAATCGAATCATGAATCATGAATCGAATCATGAATCGAATCATGAATCATGAAATGAATCATGAATCATGAAACATGAATTGAATCATGAATCATGAATTGAATCATGAATCATGAATTGAATCATGAATCATGAATCATGAATTAAATCATGAATCATGAAATGAATCATGAAATGAATCATGAAATTAATCATGAATTGAATCATGAATTGAATCATGAATTGAATCATGAATCGAATCATAAATAGAATCATGAATCACAAATAATGAATTGAATCATGAATCATGAATCATGAATCGAATCATGAATCATGAATCGAATCATGAATCATGAATCGAATCATGAATCATGATTTATGAATCATTAATTGAATCATGAATCATGAATTGAATCATGAATTGAATCATGAATTGAATCATGAATTAAATCATGAATTGAATCATGAATCATGAATTATGAAATTAATCATGAATCATAAATTGAACCATGAATCATGAATCATGAACCATGAATTGAATCATGAATCATGAATTGAATCATGAATCATGAATTATGAATCATGAATCATGAATCATGAAATGAATCATGAATCATGAATTAAATCATGAATCATGAATTGAATCATGAATCATGAATTTACTAATGAATCATGAGTCGAATCATGAATCATGAATCATGAATTAAATCATGAATCATGAATTCAATCATGAATCATGAATCATGAATTGAATCATGAATCATTAATCGAATCATGAATTGAATCATGAATCATAAATCATGAATTGAATCATGAATTCTGAATTGAATCATGAATTGAATCATGAAACATGAATCGAATCATGAATCATGAATCATGAATTGAATCATGAATCATGAGTCGAATCATGAATCATAAATCATGAATTAAATCATGAATCTTGAATCATGAGTCGAATCATGAATCATAAATTGAATCATGAATTGAATCATGAATCATGAATTGAATCATGAATCATGAATTGAATCATGAATCATGAATCATGAATTGAATCATGAATCGAATCATGAATCATGAATTGAATCATTAATCATTAATCGAATCATGAATTAAATCATAATTTGAATCATGAATCACAAATAATGAATTGAATCATGAATTGAATCATAAATTTAATCATGAATCAAGAATCGAATCATTAATAATGAATTGAATCATGAATCATTAATCGAATCATGAATTAAATCATGAATCATTAATCAAATCATGAATTGAATCATGAATCACAAATCATGAATTGAATTATGAATTGAATCATAAATTGAATCATGAATCAAGAATCGAATCATGAATCATGAATTGAATCATGAATCATGAATTGAATCATGAATCATGAATTGAATCATGAATTGAATCATGAATCATGATTCTAATCATGAATCATATTATGAATCATGAATCGAATCACAAATCATGAATTGAATCATGAATCATGAATTGAATCATGAATCATGAATCATGAATTGAATCATGAAACATGAATTATGAAATGAATCATGAATCATAAATTGAATCATAAATCATGAATCATGAATCATAAATTGAATCATAAATCATGAATCATGAATTAAATCATGAAATGAATCGAATCATGAATCATGAATCATGAATCGAATCATAAATCATGAAATGAATCATGAATCATGAAATGAATCATGAATCATGAAATGAATAATGAATCATGAATCGAATCATGAATAATGAATCGAATCATGAATCATGAATCATGAATCATTAATTGAATCATGAATCATGAAATGTATCATGAATCATGATTCATGAATTGAATCATGAATCATGAAATGAATCATGAATCATGAATTGAATCATGAATCATGAATTGAATCATGAATCGAATCATGAATCATAAATCATGAATTAAATCATGAATCATGAAATGAATCATGAAATGAATCATGAATCATGAATTGAATCATAAATCATGAAACATGAATTGAATCATGAATCATGAATTGAATCATGAATCGAATCATGAATCATGAATCATGAATTAAATCATGAATCATGAATGAATCATGAAATGAATCATGAAATGAATCATGAAATGAATCATGAAATGAATCATGAATTGAATCATGAATCATGAATCATGAATCGAATCATGAATCATGAATCATTAATTGAATCATGAATCATGAATTGAATCATGAATTGAATCATGAATCATGAATTATGAAATGAATCATGAATCATGAATTATGAAATGAATCATGAATCATAAATTGAACCATAATTCATGAATCATGAACCATGAATTGAATCATGAATCATGAATTGAATCATGAATCATGAATTGAATCATGAATCATGAATTATGAAATGAATCATGAATCATGAATTAAATCATGAATCATGAATTGAATCATGAATCATGAATTATGAAATGAATTCATGAATTTACTAATATGAATCATGAGTCGAATCATGAATCATAAATCATGAATTAAATCATGAATCATGAATTGAATCATGAATCATGAATCATGAATCATGAATCATTAATCGAATCATGAATTGAATCATGAATCATAAATCATGAATTGAATCATGAATTCTGAATTGAATCATGAATTGAATCATGAATCGAATCATGAACCATGAATCATGAATTGAATCATGAATCGAATCATGAACCATGAATCATGAATTGAATCATGAATCGAATCATGAACCATGAATCATGAATTGAATCGTGAATCATGAATCATGAATTGAATCATGAATCATGAGTCGAATCATGAATCAGAAATCATGAATTGAATCATGAATCAAATCATGAATCATGAATTGAATCATGAATCATGAATTGAATCATGAATCATGAATCATGAATTGAATCATGAATCATGAATCATGAATTGAATCATGAATCGAATCATGAATCATGTATTGAATCATGAATCATTAATCGAATCATGAATTGAATCATAATTTGAATCATGAATCACAAATCATGATTGAATCATAAATTTAATCATGAATCAAGAATCGAATCATTAATAATGAATTGAATCATGAATCATTAATCGAATAATGAATTAAATCATGAATCATTAATCAAATCATGAATTGAATCATGAATCACAAATCATGAATTGAATTATGAATTGAATCATAAATTGAATCATGAATCAAGAATCGAATTGAATTGAATCATGAATCATGAATCATGATTCGAATCATGAATCATATTATGAATCATGAATCGAATCACAAATCATGAATTGAATCATGAATCATGAATTGAATCATGAATCATGAATCATGAATCATGAATCTTGAATCATGAATTGAATCATGAATCTTGAATCATGAATTGAATCATGAATTGAATCATGAATCATTAATTGAATCATGAATCAAATCATGAATCATGAATTATAAATTAAATCATGAATCATTAATCGAATCATGAATCATGAATTGAATCATGAATCATGAATTGAATCATGAATCATGAATTGAATCATGAATCGAATCATGAATCATGAATCGAATCATGAATCATGAATCGAATCATGAATTGACTCATGAATTGAATCATGAATCGAAACATGAATTAAATCATGAATCATGAATTGAATCATGAATCATGAATCATGAATTAAATCATGAATCATGAATCATGAATCATGAATGAATCATGAATCATGAATTGAATCATGAATCATGAATTGAATCATGAATCATGAATTGAATCATAAATTGAATCATGAATCATGAATTGAATCATGAATTATGAATCATGAATTGAAGCATGAAATATGAGTCGAATTATGAATCATAAATCATGAATTGAATCATGAATCTTGAATCACGAATCGAATCATGAATAATGAATTGAATTATGATTTGAATCATGAATCATGAATTGAATCATAAATCATGAATCATAAATCATGAATTGAATCATAAATTATGAATCAATACATGAATCATGAATCATGAATCGAATCATGAATCATGAATCGAATCATGAATCATGAATTGAATCATGAATCATCAATCGATTCATGAATCATGAATTGAATCATGAATCATGAATTGAATCACGAATCGAATCATGAATCGAATCATGAATAATGAATTGAATCATGAATTGAATCATGAATCATGAATTGAATCATAAATCATGAATCGAATCATGAACCATGAATCATGAATTGAATCATGAATCGAATCATGAATCATGAATCGAATCATGAATCATGAATTGAATCATGAATCATGAATTGAATCATGAATCATGAATCATGAATTGAATCATGAATCATGAATTGAATCATGAATCATTAATCGAATCATGAATCATTAATCGAATCATGAATCATAAATTGAATTATGAATCATTAATCGAATTATGAATCATGAATTGAATCATGAATCATGAATTAAATCATGAATCACAAATCTTAATTGAATCATGAATCGTGAATTAAATCATGAATCATGAATCGAATCATGAACCATGAATCATGAGTCGAATCATGAATCATAAATCATGAATTTAATCATGAATCATGAATCATGAATTGAATCATGAATCGAATCATGAATCATGAATCATGAATCATTAATCGAATCATGAATTGAATCATAAATCATGAATAGAATCATGAATCACAAATCATGAATTGAATCAAATTGAATCATGTATCAAGAATCGAATCATGAATCATGAATCGAATCATGAATTGAATCCTGAATTGAATCATAAATCAAATCATGAATCATGAATTGAATCATAAATCATGAATTGAATCACAAATCATGAATCGAATCATGAATCATGAATCGAATCATGAATCATGAATCGAATCATGAATCATTAATCGAATCATGAATCGAATCATGAATCGAATCATGAATCATGAATTGAATCATGAATCGAATCACGAATCATGAATCATGAATTGAATCATGAATCGAATCATGAATCATGAATCGAATCATGAATCATGAATTGAATCATGAATTGAATCATGAATCATGAATTATGAAATAAATCATGAATTAAATCATAAATCATGAATCATGTAATGAATAATGAATTGAGTCATGAATCATGAATCGGATCATGAATCATGAATTGAATCATGAAACATGAATCGAATCATGATTCGAATCATGAAACATGAATCGAATCATGATTCGAATCATGAATCGAATCATGAAATGAATCATGAATCGAATCATGAATCGAATCATGAATCATGAATTGAATCATGAATCATAATTTGAATCATGAATTGAGTCATGAATCATGAATCGGATCATGAATCATGAATTGAATCATGAAACATGAATCGAATCATGATTCGAATCATGAATCGAATCATGAAATGAATCATGAATCATGAATCGAATCATGAATCGAATCATGAATCATGAATTGAATCATGAATCATGAATTGAATCATGAAATGTATCATGAATCATGAATTATATCATGAATCCTGAAATCAATCATGAAATAAATCATGATATATGAATCATGAAATGAATCATGAAATAAATCATGAATAATGAATCGAATCATGAATCGAATCATGAATCGAATCATGAATCATGAATCGAATCATGAATCATGAATTGAATCATGAATGGAATCATGAATCATGAATTGAATCATGAATGGAATCATGAATCATTAATCGAATCATGAATCGAATCATGAATCATGAGTCGAATCATGAATCATGAATCAAATTATGAATCATGAATAGAATCATGAATCATGAATTGAATCATGAATCATGAATTAAATCATGAATCGAATCTTGGATCATGAATCGGATCATGAATCATGAATTGAATCATGAATCGAATCATAAATAGAATCATAATTTACAAATCATGAGTTGAATCATGAATTGAATCATAAATTGATTCATGAATCATGAATTGAATCATGAATCATGAATCGAATCATGGATTGTGAATCGAATCATGAATCGAATCATGAATCGAATTATAAAACACAAATCATGAATTGAATCATGAATTGAATCATAAATTGATTCATGAATCATGAATTGAATCATGAATCATAAATCATGAATTGAAACATGAATTGAATCATGAATCATAATACGAATCATGAATCATGAATTGAATCATGAATCATTAATTAAATTATGAATCATGAAATGAATCATGAAATGAATCATGAAATGAATCATGAATTGAATCATGAATCGAATATTAAATAGAATCATGAATCACAAATCATGAATTGAATCATGAATCATGAATCATAAATTGAATCATGAATCGAATCATGAATCATGAATCATGAATCATTAATTGAATCATGAATCATGAATTGAATCATGAATTGAATCATGAATCATGAATTATGAAATGAATCATGAATCATAAATTGAATCATGAATCATGAATCATGAACCATGAATTGAATCATGAACCATGAATTGAATCATGAATCATGAATTAAATCATGAATCATGAATTGAATCATGAATCATAAATCATGTATTTACTAATGAATCATGAGTCGAATCATGAATCATGAATCATGAATTAAATCATGAATCATGAATTCAATCATGAATCATGAATTGAATCATGAATCATGAATCGAATCATAAATAGAATCATGAATCAGAAATCATGAATTGAATCATGAATCATTAATCATGAATTGAATCATGAATCATGAATCGAATCATGAATCATGAATCATGAATCATTAATTGAATCATGAATCATGAATTGAATCATGAATCATGAATCATGAATTGAATCATGAATCATGAGTCGAATCATGAATCATAAATCATGAATTAAATCATGAATCTTGAATCATGAATCGAATCATGAATCGAATCATGAATAATGAATTAAATCATGAATTGAATTATGAATCATGAATCGAATCATGAATCGAATCATGAATCATGAATCGAATCATGAATCATGAATCGAATCATGAATGGAATCATAAATCATTAATCGAATCATAAATCATGAATCGAATCATGAATCATAAAACATGAATCGAATCATGAATCATGAATCATGAAATGAATCATGAATCATGAATTGAATCATGAATCATGAAACATGAATTGAATCATGAATCATGAATCATGAATCATGAATTGAATCATGAATCATGAATCATGAATGAAATAATGAATCATGAAATGAATCATGAAATGAATCATGAAATGAATCATGTATTGAATCATGAATCATGAATTGAATCATGAATCATGAATCATGAATCATAAAATGAATCATGAATTTAATCATGAATTATGTATTGAATCATGAATTGAATCATGAATCGAATCATGAATCGAATCATGAATCATGAATCAAATCATGAATCATGAATTCAATCATAAATCATGAATCATGAATCATGAATCGAATCATGAATCATGAATCATGAATTGAATCATGAAACATGAATTATGAAATGAATCATGAATCATAAATTGAATCATAAATCATGAATCATGAACCATGAATTGAATCATGAATCATGAATTGAATCATGAATCATGAATAATGAATCGAATCATGAATCACGAATCATGAATCATGTATTGAATCATGAATCATGAAATGAATCATGAATCATGAATTGAATCATGAATCATGAAACATGAATTGAATCATGAATTGAATCATGAATCATGAATTGAATCATGAATCATGAATCATGAATTAAATCATGAATCATGAAATGAATCATGAAATGAATCATTAAATGAATCATGAATTGAATCAAATCATAAATAGAATCATGAATCAGAAATCATGAATTGAATCATGAATCATTAATCATGAATTGAATCATGAATCATGAATCGAATCATGAATCATGAATCATGAATCATTAATTGAATCATGAATCATGAATTGAATCATGAATCATGAATTGAATCATGAATCATGAATTATGAAATGAATCATGAATCATAAATTTAATCATGAATCATGAATCATGAACCATGAATTGAATCATGAATCATGAATTGAATCATGAATCATGAATTATGAAATGAATCATGAATCATGAATTAAATCATGAATCATGAATTGAATCATGAATCATGAATCATGAATTTACTAATGAATCATGAGTCGAATCATGAATCATGAATCATGAATTAAATCATGAATCATGAATTCAATCATGAATCATGAATCATGAATTGAATCATGAATCATTAATCGAATCATGAATTGAATCATGAATCATAAATCATGAATTGAATCATGAATTCTGAATTGAATCATGAATTGAATCATGAAACATGAATCGAATCATGAATCATGAATCGAATCATGAATCATGAATCATGAACTGAATCATGAATCATGAATCATGAATTAAATCATGAATCATGAGTCGAATCATGAATCATAAATCATGAATTAAATCATGAATCTTGAATCATGAGTCGAATCATGAATCATAAATTGAATCATGAATCGAATCATGAATCATGAATTGAATCATGAATCATGAATCATGAATTGAATCATGAATCACAAATCATGAATTGAATCATGAATTGAATCATGAATCATGAATCATGAATCATGAATCGAATCATGAATCGAATCATGAACCATGAATCATGAATTGAATCGTGAATCATGAATCATGAATTGAATCATGAATCATGAGTCAAATCATGAATCAGAAATCATGAATTGAATCATGAATTAAATCATGAATCATGAATTAAATCATGAATCATGAATTGAATCATGAATAATGAATCATGAATTAAATCATGAATCGAATTATGAATCATGAATTGAATCATGAATCATTAATCGAATCATTAATTGAATCATAATTTGAATCACAAATCATGAATTGAATCATGAATTGAATCATAAATTTAATCATGAATCAAGAATCGAATCATTAATAATGAATTGAATCATGAATCATTAATCGAATCATGAATTAAATCATGAATCATTAATCAAATCATGAATTGAATCATAAATTTAATCATGAATCAAGAATCGAATCATGAATCATGAATTGAATCATGAATCATGAATTGAATCATGAATTGAATCATGAATCATGATTCGAATCATGAATCATATTATGAATCATGAATCGAATCACAAATCATGAATTGAATCATGAATTGAATCATGAATCATGAATCATGAATCATGAATTGAATCATGAATCTTGAATCATGAATTGAATCATGAATTGAATCATGAATCATTAATTGAATCATGAATCAAATCATGAATCATGAATCATAAATTAAATCATGAATCATGAATTGAATCATGAATCATGAATTGAATCATGAATTGAATCATGAATCGAATCATGAATCGAATCATGAATCATAAATTGAATCATGAATCATGAATTGACTCATGAATTGAATCATGAATCATGAGTCGAATCATGAATCGAATCATGAATCATGAATTGAATCATGAATCATGAATTGAATCATAAATTGAATCATGAATCATGAATTGAATCATGAATTATGAATCATGAATTGAAGCATGAAATATGAGTCGAATTATGAATCATAAATCATGAATTGAATCATGAATCTTGAATCACGAATCGAATCATGAATAATGAATTGAATTATGATTTGAATCATGAATCATGAATTGAATCATAAATCATGAATCATGAATCATGAATTGAATCATAAATTATGAATCAATACATGAATCATGAATCATGAATTGAATCATGAATCATTAATCGAATCATGAATCATGAATTGAATCATGAATCGAATCATGAATCATCAATCGATTCATGAATCATGAATCATGAATTGAATCATGAATCATGAATTGAATCACGAATCGAATCATGAATAATGAATTGAACCATGAATTGAATCATGAATCATGAATTGAATCATAAATCATGAATCATGAATCGAATCATGAACCATGAATCATGAATTGAATCATGAATCGAATCATGAATCATGAATCGAATCATGAATCATGAATTGAATCATGAATCATAAATTGAATCATGAATCATAAATTGAATCATGAATCATTAATCGAATCATGAATCATAAATTGAATTATGAATCATTAATCGAATTATGAATCATGAATTGAATCATAAATCATGAATTAAATCATGAATCACAAATCATGAATTGAATCATGAATCGTGAATTGAATCATGATTCATGAATCGAATCATGAACCATGAATCATGAGTCGAATCATGAATCATAAATCATGAATTTAATCATGAATCTTGAATCATGAATCGAATCATGAATCATGAATTGAATCATGAATCATGAATAGAATAATGAATGATGAATTGAATCATGAATCATGAATCGAATCATGAATCGTGAATCATGAATCATTAATCGAATCATGAATTGAATCATAAATCATAAATAGAATTCATGAATCACAAATCATGAATTGAATCATAAATTGAATCATGTATCAAGAATCGAATCATGAATCATGAAACATGAATTGAATCATGAATCATGAATTGAATCATGAATCATGAATTAAATCATGAATCATGAATTGAATCATAAATTGAATCATGTATCAAGAATCGAATCATGAATCATGAAACATGAATTGAATCATGAATCATGAATTGAATCATGAATCATGAATTAAATCATGAATCATGAATTAAATCATGAATCATGAGTCGAATTATGAATCATGAATTGAATCATGAATCATAAATCATGAATTGAATCATGAATCTTGAATCATGATGTGAATCATGAATCAGGAATTGAATCATGAATCAAATCATGAATCATTAATCGAATCATGAATCATGAATTAAATCATGAATCATAAATCAAGAATCGAATCATGAATCATGAATTGAATCATGAATCATGAATTGAATCATGAATCATAAATCATGAATTAAATCATGAATCATGATTCAGGAATTGAATCATGAATCAAATCATGAATCATTAATCGAATCATGAATCACGAATTGAATCATGAATCGAATCATAAATTGAATCGAATCGAATCATGAATCATGAATTGAATCATGAATCATGAAACTTGAATTGAATCATGAAACATGAATCATGAATTAAATCATGATTTAAGAATTGAATCATGAATCATGAATCGAATCATGAATCATGAATCGAATCATGAATCGAATCATGAATCATGAATTGAATCATGAATTGAATCATGAATTGAATCATAAATCATGAATCATAAATTGAATCATGAATCATGAATCATGAATTGAATCATGAATCATGAATTGAAGCATGAAATATGAGTCGAATCATGAATCATAAATCATGAATTGAATCATGAATCTTGAATCATGAATCGAATCATGAATAATGAATTGAATTATGATTTGAATCATGAATCATGAATTGAATCATAAATCATGAATCATGAATCATAAATTATGAATCAATACATGAATCATGAATCATGAATTGAATCATGAAACATGAAACATGAATTGAATCATGAATCATGAATTGAATCATGAATCATGAATTGAATCACGAATCGAATCATGAATCATGAATCGAATCATGAATCATAAATCATGAATCATGAATTGAATCATGAATCATTAATTGAATCATGAATCGAATCACGAATCGAATCATGAAAAATGTATTGAATCATGAATTGAATCATGAATAATGAATTGAATCATGAATTGTATCATGAATCATGAATTGAATCATAAATCATGAATCATGAATCATGAATTGAATCATGAATCATGAATTGAATCATGAATCATGAATTGAATCACGAATCGAATCATGAATAATGAATTGAATCATGAATTGAATCATGAATAATGAATTGAATAATGAATTGAATCATGAATTGAATCATGAATTGAATCATAAATCATGAATTGAATCATAAATCATGAATCATGAATTGAATCATGAACCATGAATCATAATTTGAATCATGAATCGAATCATGAATCATGAATCGAATCATGAATCATGAATTGAATCATAAATCATGAATCATGAATTGAATCATGAATCATGAATCATAAATTGAATCATGAATCTTTAATCGAATCATGAATCATGAATTTAATCATGAATCATGAATTGAATCATGAATCACAAATCATGAATTTAATCATGAATCTTGAATCATGAATCGAATCATGAATCATAAATCATAAATTTAATCATGAATCTTGAATCATGAATCGAATCATAAATCATGAATTGAATCATGAATCATGAATTGAATCATGAATCATGAATTGAATCATGAATCATTATGAATCATGAATGGAATCATGAATCATGAATTGAATCATGAATCACAAATCATGAATTGAATCATGAATCATGAATCATGATTTGTATCTTGAATCATGAGTCGAATCATGAATCATGAATCATAAATCATTAATCGAATCATGAATTGAATCATAAATCATAAATAGAATCATGAATCACAAATCATGAATTGAATCATTAATTGAATCATAAATTGAATCATGAATCATGAATTGAATCATGAATCATGAAACATGAATTGAATCATGAAACATGAAACGAATTGAATCATGAATTGAATCATGAATCAAGCATCGAATCATGAATCATGAATTGAATCATGAATCATGAATTGAATCATGAATCATTATGAATCATGAATGGAATCATGAATCATGAATTGAATCATGAATCACAAATCATGAATTGAATCATGAATCATGAATCATGATTTGTATCTTGAATCATGAGTCGAATCATGAATCATGAATCGAATCATGAATCATGAATCATAAATTGAATCATGAATTGAATCATGAATTGAATCATGAATCATGAATTGAATCATGAATCAAATTATGAATCATGAATGGAATCATGAATCATAAATTGAATCATGAATCACAAATCATGAATTGAATCATGAATCATGAATTGAATCATGAATCAAATTATGAATCATGAATGGAATCACAAATCATGAATTGAATCATGAATCATGAATTGAATCATGAATCAAATTATGAATCATGAATGGAATCATGAATCATGAATTGAATCATGAATCATGATTTGTATCTTGAATCATGAGTCGAATCATGAATCATGAATCGAATCATGAATCATGAATCGAATCATGAATCATGAATCATGAATTGAATCATGAATCATGAAACATGAATTGAATCATGAATCAAGCATCGAATCATGAATCATGAATCATATTATGAATCATGAATGGAATCATGAATCATGAATGGAATCATGAATCACAAATCATGAATTGAATCATGAATCATGATTTGTATCTTGAATCATGAGTCGAATCATGAATCGAATCATGAATCATGAATCATAAATTGAATCATGAATTGAATCATGAATTATGAATGAATCATGAATCATGAATTGAATCATGAATCATGAATTGAAGCATGAAATATGAGTCGAATCATGAATTGAATCATGAATTATGAATGAATCATGAATCATGAACTGAATCATGAATCATGAATTGAATCATGAATTGAATCATGAATCATGAATTATGAAATGAATCATGAATCATAAATTGAATCCTGAATCATGAATCATGAACCATGAATTGAATCATGAATCATTAATCGAATCATGAATCATGAATTGAATCATGAATTGAATCATGAATTCTGAATTGAATCATGAATTGAATCATGCAACATGAATCGAATCTTGAATCATGAATTGAATCATGAATCTTTAATCATGAATCGAATCATGAATTGAATCATGAATCGAATCATGAATAATGAATTGAATCATGAATCGAATCATGAATCGAATCATGAATAAAATCATGAATCATGAATCATTAATTGAATCATGAATCATGAATTGAATCATGAATTGAATCATGAATCATGACTTATGAAATGAATCATGAATCATAAATTGAATCATGAATCATGAATCATGAACCATGAATTGAATCATGAATCATGAATTAAATCATGAATCATGAATTGAATCATGAATCTTGAATCATGAATCGAATCATGAATAATGAATTGAATCATGAATCGAATCATGAATCATGAATCATGAATCATTAATTGAATCATGAATCATGAATTGAATCATGAATCATGAATTATGAAATGAATCATAACTTGAATCATGAATCATGAATCATGAATCAGGAATTGAATCATGAATCATGAATCATGAATTAAATCATGAATCAGGAATTGAATCATGAATCATGAATCATGAATTAAATCATGAATCATGAATTGAAACATGAATCATGAATTGACTAATGAATCTTGAATCATGAATTGACTAATGAATCATGAGTCGAATCATGAATCATGAATCATGAATTGAATCATGAATCATTAATCGAATCATGAATCATGAATTGAATCATGAATTGAATCATGAATTCTGAATTGAATCATGAATTGAATCATGAAACATGAATCGAATCATGAATCATGAATTGAATCATAAATCTTGAATCATGAATTGAATCATGAATCTTGAATCATGAACCGATTCATGAATAATGAATTGAATCACAAATTGAATTATGAATCATGAATCGAATCATGATTCATGAATCGAATCATGAATCGAATCATGAATCATAAATCGAATCATAAATCGAATCATGAATCGAATCATGAATCATGAATTGAATCACAAATTGAATTATGAATCATGAATCGAATCATGATTCATGAATCGAATCATGAATCATGAATCGAAATCATAAATCGAATCATGAATCGAATCATGAATCATGAATTGAATCATGAATGGAATCATGAATCATTAATCGAATCATGAATCATGAATCGAATCATGAATCATGAATTGAATCATGAATCATGAATCATAAATCGGATCATAAATCATGAATTGAATCATAAAACATGAATCGAATCATGAATCATGAATTGAATCGTGAATCGAATCATAAATTGAATCATGAATCATGAAATTAATCATGAATCATGAATTGAATCATGAATCATGAATCATGAATTGAATCATGAATCGTGAAACATGAATTGAATCATTTATCATGAAATGAATCATGAATTGAATCATGAATTGAATCCTGAATTGAATCATAAATCGAATCATGAATTGAATCACAAATCATGAATCGAATCATGAATCATGAATCGAATCATGAATCGAATCATGAATCGAATCATGAATCATGAATCGAATCATGAATCATTAATCGAATCATGAATCATGAATCGAATCATGAATCGAATCATGAATCATGAATTGAATCATGAATCGAATCATGAATCATGAATCGAATCATGAATCATGAATCGAATCATGAATCATGAATCGAATCATGAATTGAATCATGAATCATGAATTATGAAATGAATCATGAATTAAATCATAAATCATGAATCATGTAATGAATAATGAATTGAGTCACGAATCATGATTCGAATCATAAATCATGAATTGAATCATGAATCATGAAATGAATCATGAATCGAATCATGAATCATGAATCGAATCATGAATCGAATCATGAATCTTGAATCGAATCATGAATCATAAATCGAATCATGAATCATGAATTGAATCATGAATGGAATCATGAATCATTAATCGAATCATGAATCATGAATCGAATCATGAATCATTAATCGAATCATGAATCATGAATTAAATCATGAATCGAATCTTGGATCATGAATCGAATCATGAATCATCAATTGAATCATGAATCGAATCATAAATAGAATCATGAATTACAAATCATGAGTTGAATCATGAATTGAATCATAAATTGATTCATGAATCATGAATTGAATCATGAATCAAATCATGGATTATGAATCGAATCATGAATCATGAATTTACTAATGAATCATGAGTCGAATCATGAATCATGAATCATGAATTAAATCATGAATCATGAATTAAATCATGAATCATGAATCATGAATTGAATCATGAATCATTAATCGAATCATGAATTGAATCATGAATCATAAATCATGAATTGAATCATGACTCATGAATCATGAATTGAATCATGAATTCTGAATTGAATCATGAATTGAATCATGAAACATGAATCGAATCATGAATCATGAATTGAATCATGAATCATGAGTCGAATCATGAATCATAAATCATGAATTAAATCATGAATCTTGAATCATGAATCGAATCATGAATCGAACCATGAATCATGAATCAAATCATGAATCGAATCATGAATCTTGAATCGAACCATGAATCATGAATCAAATCATGAATCATGAATCGAATCATGAATCATGAATCGAATCATGAATCATGAATCGAATCATGAATCATGAATCGAATCAAGAATCATAAATCGAATCATGAATCGAATCATGAATGGAATCATGAATCATTAATCGAATCATAAATCATGAATCGAATCATGAATCATAAAACATGAATCGAATCATGAATCATGAATCATGAATTGAATCGTAAATCATGAATCGAATCATAAATTGAATCATGAATCATGAATCATGAAATGAATCATGAATCATGAATTGAATCATGAAACATGAATTGAATCATGAATCATGAATTGAATCATGAATCATGAATTGAATCATGAATCATGAATCATAAATTAAATCATGAATCATGAAATGAATCATGAATTGAATCATGAATTGAATCATGAATCATGAATTGAATCATGAATCGAATCATGAATCATAAAATGAATCATGAATCATGAATTTAATCATGAATTATGTATTGAATCATGAATTGAATCATGAATCGAATCATGAATCATGAATCGAATCATGAATCATGAATCGAATCATGAATCATGAATCGAATCATGAATCATGAATCATGAATTGAATCATGAAACATGAATTATGAAATGAATCATGAATCATAAATTGAATCATAAATCATGAATCATGAATTGAATCATGAATCATGAATTGAATCATGAATCATGAATTATGAAATGAATCATGAATCATGAATTAAATCATGAATCATGAATTGAATCATGAATCATGAATTTACTAATGAATCATGAGTCGAATCATGAATCATGAATCATGAATTAAATCATGAATCATGAATTCAATCATGAATCATGAATTGAATCATGAATCATGAATTGAATCATGAATCATTAATCGAATTATGAATTGAATCATGAATCATAAATCATGAATTGAATCATGAATTCTGAATTGAATCATGAATTGAATCATGAATCGAATCATGAATCATGAATCATGAATTGAATCATGAGTCGAATCATGAATCATAAATCATGAATTAAATCATGAATCTTGAATCATGAATCGAATCATGAATCGAATCATGAATAATGAATCGAATCATGAATCATAAATCGAATCATGAATCATGAATCAAATCATGAATGGAATCATGAATCATTAATCGAATCATAAATCATGAATCGAATCATGAATCATAAAACATGAATCGAATCATGAATCATGAATTGAATCGTGAATCATGAATCGAATCATGAATCGAATCATAAATTGAATCATGAATCATGAAATGAATCATGAATCGAATCATGAATTGAATCATGAAATGAATCATGAATCATGAATTGAATCATGAATCATGAAACATGAATTGAATCATGAATCATAAATTGAATCATGAATCATGAATTATAAATTGAATCATGAATCATGAATTGAATCATGAATCATGAATCATGAAATGAATCATGAAATAAATCATGAATCATGAATTGAATCATGAATCGAATCATGAATCATGAATCATGAATTGAATCATGAATCTAATCATGAATCATGAAATGAATCATGAATCATGAATTGAATCATGAATCATGAATTGAATCATGAATCATGAATTAAATCATGAATCATGAAATGAATCATGAAATGAATCATGAATTGAATCATGAATCATGAATCGAATCATAAATAGCATCATGAATCACAAATCATGAATTGAATCATGAATTGAATCATAAATTGATTCATGAATCATGAATTGAATCATGAATTGAATCATGAATCAAATCATGAATTGAATCATGAATCATGAATCGAATCATAAATAGAATCTTGAATCACAAATCATGAATTGAATCATGAATCATGAATTGAATCATGAATCATGAATCGAATCATGAATCATGAATCATGAATCATGAATTGAATTGAATCATGAATCATGAATCGAATCATGAATCATGAATCATGAATCATTAATTGAATCATGAATCATGAATTGAATCATGAATCGAATCATGAATAATGAATTAAATCATGAATTGAATCATGAAACATGAATCGAATCATGAATCATGAATCATGAATTGAATCATGAATCATGAGTCGAATCATGAATCATAAATCATGAATTAAATCATGAATCTTGAATCATGAATCGAATCATGAATCGAATCATGAATAATGAATTAAATCATGAATTGAATTATAAATCATGAATCGAATCATGAATCATGAATCGAATCAAGAATCATAAATCGAATCATGAATCATGAATCGAATCATGAATGGAATCATGAATCATTAATCGAATCATAAATCATGAATCGAATCATGAATCATAAAACATGAATCGAATCATGAATCATGAAATGAATTATGAATCATGAATTGAATCATGAATCATAAATCATGAATTGAATCGAATCATGAATCATGAATTGAATCATGAATCATAAATCATGAATTGAATCGAATCATGAATCATGAATTGAATCATGAATCATGAATCATGAAATGAATCATGAATCATGAAATGAATCATGAATCATGAATTGAATCATGAAATGAATCATGAATCATGAATTGAATCATGAATCATAAATCATGAATTGAATCGAATCATGAATCATGAATTGAATCATGAATCATGAATTTAATCATGAATCGAATTATGAATCATGAATCGAATCATGAATCATGAATCGAATCATGAATCGAATCATGAATCGAATCATGAATTGAATCATGAATCATGAATTGAAGCATTAAATATGAGTCGAATCATGAATCATAAATCATGAATTGAATCATGAATCTTGAATCATGAATCGAATCATGAATAATGAATTGAATCATGAATTGAATCATGAATCATGAATTGAATCATGAATTGAATCATAAATCATGAATCATGAATTGAATCATGAATTATGAATGAAATCATGAATCATGAATCATGAATTGAATCATGAATCGAATCATGAATCATGAATTGAATCATGAATCATGAATTGAATCATGAATCATTAATCGAATCATGAATTATGAGATATAAAATGAATCATGAATCATAAATTGAATCATGAATCATGAATTATGAAATGAATCATGAATTATGAAATGAATCATGAATCATGAATTATGAAATGAATCATGATTTAAATCATGAATCATGAATTATGAATTGAATCATGAATCATGAGTCAAATCATGAATCATGAATCATAAATTAAATCATGAATCATTAATCGAATCATGAATCATGAATCATGAATCGAATCATGAATCATGAATTGAATCATGAATCACAAATCATGAATTATATCATGAATCATGAATCATGAATTGAATCATGAATCATGAATCGAATCATGAACCATGAATTGAATAATGAATTGAATCATGAATAATGAATTGAATCATGAATCGAATCATGAATCGAATCATGAATAATGAATTAAATCATGAATTGAATTATGAATCATGAATCGAATCATGAATCATGAATCGAATCATGAATCATGAATCGAATCATGAATCGAATCATGAATCATGAATCGAATCATGAATCATGAATCGAATCAAGAATCATAAATCGAATCATGAATCATGAATCGAATCATGAATTTAATCATGAATCATTAATCGAATCATAAATCATGAATCGAATCATGAATCATAAAACATGAATCGAATCATGAATCATGAATTGAATCGTGAATCATGAATCGAATCATAAATTGAATCATGAATCATGGATCATGAAATGAATCATGAATCATGAATTGAATCATGAATCATGAAACATGAATTGAATCATGAATCATGAATTGAATCATGAATCATGAATTGAATCATGAATCATGAATTGAATCATGAATCGAATCATGAATTGAATCATGAATTGAATCATGAATTGAATCATGAATTATGAATCATGAATTGAATCATGAATCATGAATTGAATCATGAATCATAAAATGAATCATGAATCATGAATTTAATCATGAATTATGTATTGAATCATGAATCGAATCATGAATCGAATCATGAATCATGAATCATGAATCGAATCATGAATCATGAATCGAATCATGAATTGAATCATGAAACATGAATTATGAAATGAATCATGAAACATGAATTATGAAATGAATCATGAATCATAAATTGAATCATAAATCATGAATCATGAATCAAATTGAATCATAAATCATGAATCATGAATTAAATCATGAATCATGAATTAAATCATGAATCATGAAATGAATCATGAATCATGAAATGAATCATGAATCGAATCATGAATCGAATCATGAATCGAATCATAAATCATGAATCGAATCATGAATCATGAAATGAATCATGAATCATGAATCGAATCATGAATCATGAATAATGAATCGAATCATGAATCATGAATCATGAATTGAATCATGAATCGAATCATGAATCATGAATCGAATGATGAATCATGAATCGAATCATGAAATGAATCATGAATCATGAATTGAATCATGAATCATGAAACATGAATTGAATCATGAATCATGAATTGAATCATGAATCATGAATTGAATCATGAATCATGAATTAAATCATGAATCATGAAATGAATCATGAAATGAATCATGAATTGAATCATGAATCATGAATCGAATCATAAATAGCATCATGAATCACAAATCATGAATTGAATCATGAATTGAATCATAAATTGATTCATGAATCATGAATTGAATCATGAATTGAATCATGAATTGAATCATGAATCATGAATTGAATCATGAATCATGAGTCGAATCATGAATCATAAATCATGAATCATTAATCGAATCATGAATCATGAATTAAATCATGAATCATAAATCATGAATTGAATCGAATCATAAATCATGAATTGAATCATGAATCATGAATTGAATCATGAATCATGAATCATGAATTGAATCATGAATCATGAATCATGAATTAAATCATGAATCAAGAATTGAATCATGAATCGAATTATGAATCATGAATCGAATCATGAATCATGAATCATGAATTGAATCATGAATCATGAATTGAAGCATTAAATATGAGTCGAATCATGAATCATAAATCATGAACTGAATCATGAATCTTGAATCATGAATCGAATCATGAATAATGAATTGAATCATGAATTGAATCATGAATCATGAATTGAATCATGAATTGAATCATAAATCATGAATCATGAATTGAATCATGAATCATAAATCGAATCATGAATCATGAATTGAATCATGAATCATGAATTGAATCATGAATCATGAATTGAATCATGAATCATTAATCGAATCATGAATTATGAGATATGAAATGAATCATGAATCATGAATTGAATCATGAATCATGAATTATGGAATGAATCATGAATCATGAATTATGAAATGAATCATGAATCATGATTTAAATCATGAATCATGAATCATGAATCGAATCATGAATCGAATCATGAATCATGAATTGAATCATGAATTGAATCATGAATCACAAATCATGAATTATATCATGAATCATGAATTGAATCATGAATCATTAATCGAATCATGAATCGAATCATGAACCATGAATCATGAATAATGAATTGAATCATGAATCATGAATTGAATCATGAATCATGAGTCGAATCATGAATCATGAATCATGAATTGAATTATGAATCATGAATTGAATCATGAATCATGAATTGAATCATGAAACATGAATCGAATCATGAACCATGAATCATGAATTGAATCATGAATCATGAATTCAATCATGAATTAAATCATGAATCTTGAATCACGAATTAAATCATAAATCATGAATTGAATCATAAATCATTAATTAAATCATGAATCATGAATTGAATCATGAATTGAATCATGAATCATGAATTATGAAATGAATCATGAATCATAAATTGAATCATGAATCATGAATCATGAATCATGAATCATGAATCATGAATTGAATCATGAATTATAAAATGAATCATGAATCATTAATTAAATCATAAATCATGAATTGAATCATGAATCATGAATTGACTTATGAATCATGAGTCGAATCATGAATCATGAATCATGAATTGAATCATGAATCATGAATTGAATCATGAATCATGAATCATGAATTGAATCATGAATTGAATCATGAAACATGAATCGAATCATGAATCATGAATTGAATCATGAATTATGAGTCGAATCATGAATCTTGAATCATGAATTGAATCATGAATCTTGAATCATGAATCGAATCTTGAATAATGAATTGAATCATGAATTGAATTATGAATCATGAATCGAATCATGAATCGAATCATGAATCATGAATCGAATCATGAATCATGAATCGAATCATGAATCGAATCATGAATCATAAATCGAATCATGAATCATAAATCATGAATCATGAATCGAATCATGAATCATGAATCATGAATTGAATCCTAAATCATGAAATGAATCATGATTTGAATCATGAATCATAAATCGGATCATGAATCATGAATTGAATCATAAAACATGAATCATGAATCATGAATTAAATCATGAATCATGAATTCAATCATGAATCATGAATTCAATCATGAATCATGAATCATGAATTGAATCATGAATCATTAATCGAATCATGAATTGAATCATGAATCATGACTCATGAATCATGAATTGAATCATGACTCACGAATCATGAATTGAATCATGACTCACGAATCATGAATTGAATCATGAATTGAATCATGAATTCTGAATTGAATCATGAATTGAATCATGAAACATGAATTAAATCATGAATCATGAATCATGAATTGAATCATGAATCATGAATTGAATCATGAATCGAATCATGAACCATGAATCATGAATTGAATCATGAATTGAATCATGAATAATGAATTGAATCATGAATCATGAATTGAATCATGAATCATGAGTCGAATCATGATTTATAAATCATGAATTGAATCATGAATCGAATCACGAATCATGAATTGAATTATGAATCATGAATTGAATCATGAATCATGAATCATGAATTGAATCATGAATCATGAATTCAATCATGAATCATAAATCATGAATTGAATCATGAATCGAATCATGAATCATGAATTGAATTATGAATCATGAATTGAATCATGAATCATGAATTGAATCATGAATCATGAATTCAATCATGAATTGAATCATGACTCATGAGTCGAACCATGAATCATGAATTAAATCATGAATCTTGAATCACGAATCGAATCATGAATAATGAATTGAATCATGAATCATGAACCATGAATTGAATCATGAATCATGAATCATGAATTGAATCATGAATTATAAAATTAATCATGAATCATGAATTAAATCATAAAACATGAATTGAATCATAAATCATTAATTAAATCATGAATCATGAATTAAATCATGAATTCGATCATGAATCATGAATTATGAAATGAATCATGAATCATGATTCATGAATTGAATCATGAATTATAAAATGAATCATGAATCATGAATTAAATCATGATTCATGAATTGAATCATGAATCATGAATCATGAGTCGAATCATGAATCATGATTCATGAATTGAATCATGAATCATGAATTGAATCATGAATCATGAATTGAATCATGAATTCTGAATTGAATCATGAATTGAATCATGAATTGAATCATGAAACATGAATCGAATCATGAATCATGAATTGAATCATGAATCATGAGTCGAATCATGAATCTTGAATCATGAATTAAATCATGAATCTTGAATCATGAATCGAATCTTGAATAATGAATTGAATCATGAATTGAATCATGAATCATGAATTGAATCATGAACTGAATCATGAATCAAAACATAAATTATGAATCATGAATTAAATCATCAATCATGAATCATGAATTTAATCATGAATCATGAATCGAATCATGAATCATAAATCATGAATTGAATCATGAATCTTAAATCATGAAATGAATCATGAATCTTGAATCATGAATCGAATCATGAATAATGAATTGAATCATGAATTGAATTATGAATCATGAATCGAATCATGATTCATTAATCGAATCATGAATCATGAATTGAATCATGAATCATGAATCCTTAATTGAATCATGAATCATGAATTGAATCATGAATAATGAATTGAATCATGAATTGAATTATGAATCATGAATTGAATCATGAATCATAAATTGAATCACAAATCATGAATTGAATCATGAATCATGAATTGAATCATGAATTGAATCATGAATCATGAATCGAATCATGAATCGAATCATGAACCATGAATCATGAATTGAATCATGAATCATGAATCGAATCATGAATCGAATCATGAACCATGAATCATGAATTGAATCATGAATCATGAATCATGAATTGAATCATGAATCATGAGTCGAATCATGAATCATAAATCATGAATTGAATCATGAATTATGAATGAAATCATGAATCATGAATCATGAATTGAATCATGAATCATAAATCGAATCATGAATCATGAATTGAATCATGAATTGAATCATGAATCATGAATCAAATCATGAATCATGAATCAAATCATGAATCATGAATTATGAATTGAATCATGAATCATGAGTCAAATCATGAATCATGAATCATAAATTAAATCATGAATTGAATCATGAATCATGAATTGAATCATGAATCATGAATTATGAAATGAATCATGAATCATGAATTATGAAATGAATCATGATTTAAATCATGAATCATGAATTATGAATTGAATCATGAATCATGAGTCAAATCATGAATCATGAATCATAAATTAAATCATGAATCATTAATCGAATCATGAATCATGAATCGAATCATGAATCATGAATTATATCATGAATCATGAATCATGAATTGAATCATGAATCATGAATTGAATCATGAATCGAATCATGAATCATGTATTGAATTATGAAACATGAATCGAATCATGAACCATGAATCATGAATTGAATCATGAATCATGAATTCAATCATGAGTCGAACCATGAATCATGAATTAAATCATGAATCTTGAATCACGAATCGAATCATGAATAATGAATTGAATCATGAATCATGAATCGAATCATGAATCATGAATCATAAATCATTAATTAAATCATGAATCATGAATTGAATCATGAATTGAATCATGAATCATGAATTATGAAATGAATCATGAATCATAAATTGAATCATGAATCATGAATCATGAACCATGAATTGAATCATGAATTGAATCATGAATCATGAATCATGAATTAAATCATAAATCATGAATTGAATCATGAATCATGAATCATGAATTGAATCATGAATCATGAATTGAATCATGAATTGAATCATGAATCATGAATCATGAATTCTGAATTGAATCATGAATTGAATCATGAATCGAATCATGAATCATGAATTGAATCATGAATCATGAGTCGAATCATGAATCTTGAATCATGAATTGAATCATGAATCTTGAATCGAATCTTGAATAATGAATTGAATCATGAATTGAATTATGAATCATGAATCGAATCATGAATCGAATCATGAATCGAATCATGAATCATAAATCGAATCATGAATCATGAATCGAATCATGAATCATGAATTGAATCCTAAATCATGAAATGAATCATGATTTGAATCATGAATCATGAATCATAAATCGGATCATGAATCATGAATTGAATCATAAAACATGAATCATGAATCATGAATTAAATCATGAATCATGAATTCAATCATGAATCATGAATTCAATCATGAATCATGAATCATGAATTGAATCATGAATCATTAATCGAATCATGAATTGAATCATGAATCATGAATTGAATCATGACTCATGAATCATGAATTGAATCATGACTCATGAATCATGAATTGAATCATGACTCATGAATCATGAATTGAATCATGACTCACGAATCATGAATTGAATCATGACTCACGAATCATGAATTGAATCATGAATTGAATCATGAATTCTGAATTGAATCATGAATTGAATCATGAAACATGAATCAAATCATGAATCATGAATCAAATCATGAATCATGAATCAAATCATGAATCATGAATCATGAATTGAATCATGAATCATGAGTCGAATCATGAATCATAAATCATGAATTGAATCATGAATCTTGAATCATGATGTGAATCATAAATCAAATCATGAATCATTAATCGAATCATGAATCATAAATTGAATCATGAATCATAAATCATGAATTGAATCATGAATTGAATCATAAATTCTGAATTGAATCATGAATTGAATCATGAATCAAATCATGAATTGAATCATGAATCATGAGTCGAATCATGAATCATAAATCATGAATTGAATCATGAATCTTGAATCATGATGTGAATCATAAATCAAATCATGAATCATTAATCGAATCATGAATCATGAATTGAATCATGAATCATAAATCATGAATTGAATCATGAATCATGAATTGAATCATAAATCATGAATCATGAATTGAATCATGAACTGAATCATGAATCAAAACATAAATTATGAATCATGAATTAAATCATCAATCATGAATCATGAATTGAATCATGAATCGAATCATGAATCATAAATCATGAATTGAATCATGAATCATGAGTCGAATCATGAATCATAAATCATGAATTGAATCATGAATCTTAAATCATGAATTGAATCATGAATCTTGAATCATGAATCGAATCATGAATCATGAATTGAATCATGAATCATGAATCATGAATCCTTAATTGAATCATGAATCATGAATCGAATCATGATTCATTAATTGAATCATGAATCATGAATTGAATCATGAATCACAAATCATGAATTGAATCATGAATCACAAATCATGAATTGAATCATGAATCACAAATCATGAATTGAATCATGAATCATGAATTGACTCATGAATTGAATCATGAATCATGAATTGAATCATGAATCGAATCATGAACCATGAATCATGAATCATGAATTGAATCATGAATCATAAATCATGAATTGAATCATGAATTATGAATGAAATCATTAATCATGAATCATGAATTGAATCATGAATCATAAATCGAATCATGAATCATGAATTGAATCATGAATCATGAATCATGAATTGAATCATGAATCATGAATCAAATCATATATCATGAATCATGAATTGAATCATAATTCATTAATCGAATCATGAATTATGAGATATGAAATGAATCATGAATCATAAATTGAATCATGAATCATGAATTGAATCATGAATTATGAAATGAATCATGAATTATGAAATGAATCATGAATTATGAAATGAATCATGAATCATGATTTAAATCATGAATCATGAATTATGAATTGAATCATGAATCATGAGTTAAATCATGAATCATGAATCATAAATTAAATCATGAATCATTAATCGAATCATGAATCGAATCATGAATCATGAATTGAATCATGAATCATGAATTGAATCATGAATCACAAATCATGAATTATATAATGAATCATGAATCATGAATTGAATCATGAATCATGAATTGAAACATTAATCGAATCATGAACCATGAATTATGAATTGAATCATGAATTGAATCATGAATAATGAATTGAATCATGAATCATGAATTGAATCATGAGTCGAATCATGAATCATAAATCATGAATTGAATCATGAATCATAAATTAAATCATGAATCATTAATCGAATCATGAATCGAATCATGAATCATGAATTGAATCATGAATCATGAATTGAATCATGAATCACAAATCATGAATTATATAATGAATCATGAATCATGAATTGAATCATGAATCATGAATTGAAACATTAATCGAATCATGAACCATGAATTATGAATTGAATCATGAATTGAATCATGAATAATGAATTGAATCATGAATCATGAATTGAATCATGAGTCGAATCATGAATCATAAATCATGAATTGAATCATGAATCATGAATCGAATCATGAATCGAATCATGAACCATGAATCATGAATTGAATCATGAATCATGAATTGAATCATGAATCATGAATCGAATCATGAATCATGAATCATTAATTGAATCATGAATCATGAATTGAATCATGAATTGAATCATGAATTGAATCATGAATTATGAAATGAATCATGAATCATAAATTGAATCATGAATCATGAACCATAATTTGAATCATGAATCATGAATTGAATCATGAATCATGAATTATGAAATGAATCATGAATCATGAATTAAATCATGAATCATGAATTGAATCATGAATCATAAATCATGAATTGATTTATGAATCTTGAATCATGAATCAAATCATGAATCATAAATAGAATCATGAATCACAAATCATGAATTGAATCATGAATTGAATCATGAATAATGATTCGAATCATGAATCATATTATGAATCATGAATCGAATCATGAATCATGAATTGAATCATGAATCGAATCATGAATCATGAATCATAAATTGAATCATGAATTGAATCATGAATCATGAATCATAAATTGAATCATGAATTGAATTATGAATCATTAATTGAATCATGAATTGAATCATGAATCATGAATCATGAATTGAATCATGAATCATGAATTGAATCATGAATCATGAATCGAATCATGAATCATGAATCATTAATTGAATCATGAATCATGAATTGAATCATGAATTGAATCATGAATTGAATCATGAATTATGAAATGAATCATGAATCATAAATTGAATCATGAATCATGAACCATAATTTGAATCATGAATCATGAATTGAATCATGAATCATGAATTATGAAATGAATCATGAATCATGAATTAAATCATGAATCATGAATTGAATCATGAATCATGAATCATGAATTTACTAATGAATCATGAGTCGAATCATGAATCATGAATTAAATCATGAATCATGAATTTAATGAATCATGATTCGAATCATGAATCATTAATCGAATCATGAATTGAATCATGAATCATGAATCATGAATTGAATCATGAATTCTGAATTGAATCATGAATTGAATCATGAAACATGAGTCGAATCATGAATCATAAATCATGAATCATAAATCATGAATTAAATCATGAATCATGAAATGAATCATGAAATGAATCATGAAATGAATCATGAATTGAATCATGAATCATAAAATGAATCATGAATCATGAATTTAATCATGAATTATGTATTGAATCATGAATTAAATCATGAATCGAATCATGAATCATTTATCGAATCATGAATCATGAATTTAATCATGAATTATGTATTGAATCATGAATTGAATCATGAATCGAATCATGAATCATTAATCGAATCATGAATCATGAATTATGAAATAATTCATGAATCATAAATTGAATTATAAATCATGAATCATGAATTAAATCATGAATCATGAAATGAATCATGAATCGAATCATGAATCATGAATCGAATCATAAATCATGAATCGAATCATAAATCATGAATCGAATCATGAATCATGAAATGAATCATGAATCATGAATCGAATCATGAATCATGAATAATGAATCGAATCATGAATCATGAATAATGAATCGAATCATGAATCATGAATCGAATCATGAATTATGAATTGAATCATGAATCATGAAATGTATCATGAATCATTATTCATGAATTGAATCATGAATCATGAAATGTATCATGAATCATGATTCATGAATTGAATCATAAATCATGAAATGAATCATGAAATAAATCATGAATCATGAATTGAATCATGAATCGAATCATGAATCATGAATCATGAAATGAATCATGAAATGAATCATGAATCATGAATTGAATCATGAATCATGAATCATGAATTGAATCATGAATCATGAATTGAATCATGAATCATGAATCGAATCATGAATCATGAATCATTAATTGAATCATGAATTGAATCATTAATTGAATCATGAATTGAATCATGAATCATGAATTATGAAATGAATCATGAATCATAAATTGAATCATGAATCATGAACCATGAATTGAATCATGAATCATGAATTGAATTATGAATCATGAATTATGAAATGAATCATGAATCATGAATTAAATCATGAATCATGAATTGAATCATGAATCATGAATCATGAATTTACTAATGAATCATGAGTCGAATCATGAATCATGAATTAAATCATGAATCATGAATTTAATGAATCATGATTCGAATCATGAATCATTAATCGAATCATGAATTGAATCATGAATCATGAATCATGAATTGAATCATGAATTCTGAATTGAATCATGAATTGAATCATGAAACATGAGTCGAATCATGAATCATAAATCATGAATCATAAATCATGAATTAAATCATGAATCATGAAATGAATCATGAAATGAATCATGAAATGAATCATTAATTGAATCATGAATCATAAAATGAATCATGAATCATGAATTTAATCATGAATTATGTATTGAATCATGAATTAAATCATGAATCGAATCATGAATCATTTATCGAATCATGAATCATGAATTTAATCATGAATTATGTATTGAATCAGGAATTGAATCATGAATCGAATCATGAATCATTAATCGAATCATGAATCATGAATTATGAAATAATTCATGAATCATAAATTGAATCATAAATCATGAATTAAATCATGAATCATGAAATGAATCATGAATTGAATCATGAATCATGAATCGAATCATAAATCATGAATCGAATCATGAATCATGAAATGAATCATGAATCATGAATCGAATCATGAATCATGAATAATGAATCGAATCATGAATCATGAATAATGAATCGAATCATGAATCATGAATCGAATCATGAATTATGAATTGAATCATGAATCATGAAATGTATCATGAATCATTATTCATGAATTGAATCATGAATCATGAAATGTATCATGAATCATGATTCATGAATTGAATCATAAATCATGAAATAAATCATGAAATAAATCATGAATCATGAATTGAATCATGAATCGAATCATGAATCATGAATCGAATCATGAATCATGAATCGAATCATGAATCATGAATTAAATCATGAATCGAATCATGAATCATGAAACATGAATTGAATCATGAATTATGAATTGAATCATGAATCATGAATTGAATCATGAATCATGAATCATGAATTAAATCATGAATCATGAAATGAATCATGAAATGAATCTATGATTCGATTCATGATTCAATTCATGATTCAAATCATAATAGAATCATGAATCACAAATCATGAATTGAATCATGAATTGAATCATGAATCATGAATTGAATCATGAATTATAAAATGAATCATGAATCATGAATTAAATCATAAATCATGAATCATGAATTGAATCATGAATTGAATTATGAATCATGAATCGAATCATGAATCATGAATTGAATCATGAATCATGAATTGAATCATGAATCATGAATCATGAATCCTTAATTGAATCATGAATTGAATCATGAATAATGAATTGAATCATGAATTGAATTATGAATCATGAATCATGAATCGAATCATGAATAATGAATCGAATCATGAATCATGAATCGAATCATGAATTATGAATTGAATCATGAATCATGAAATGAATCATGAAATAAATCATGAATCATGAAATGAATCATGAAATAAATCATGAATTATAAAATGAATCATGAATCATGAATTAAATCATAAATCATGAATCATGAATTGAATCATGAATCATGAATTGAATCATGAATTATGAATTGAATCATGAATCATGAATTCTGAATTGAATCATGAATTGAATCATGAATCGAATCATGAATTGAATCATGAATTGAATCATGAATCATGAGTCGAATCATGAATCATAAATCATGAATTGAATCATGAATCACAAATCATGAATTGAATTATGAATCACAAATCATGAATTGAATCATGAATCATGAATTGAATCATGAATCATGAATTGAATCATGAATTGAATCTTGAATCATGAATTGAATCATGAATCTTGAATCATGAATCGAATCTTGAATAATGAATTGAATCATGAATCATGAATTCAATCATGAATCATGAATTGAATCATGACTCACGAATCATGAATTGAATCATGAATTGAATCATGAATTCTGAATTGAATCATGAATTGAATCATGAAACATGAATCAAATCATGAATCATGAATCATGAATTGAATCATGAATTGAATCATGAAACATGAATCAAATCATGAATCATGAATCATGAATTGAATCATGAATCATGAGTCGAATCATGAATCATAAATCATGAATTGAATCATGAATCATAAATCATGAATTGAATCATGAATCATGAATTGAATCATGAATCATGAATTGAATCATGAATCAAATCATGAATCAAGAATCGAATCATGAATCATGAATTGAATCATGAACTGAATCATGAATCAAAACATAAGTTATGAATCATGAATTAAATCATGAATCATGAATTGAATCATGAATCATGAATTGAATCATGAATCATGAATCGAATCATGAATCATAAATCATGAATTGAATCATGAATCATGAGTCGAATCTTGAATCATAAATCATGAATTGAATCATGAATCTTGAATCATGAATTGAATCATGAATTGAATTATGAATCATGAATCGAATCATGATTCATTAATCGAATCATGAATCATGAATTGAATCATGAATCATGAATTGAATCATGAATCATGAATTGAATCATGAATTGAATTATGAATCATGAATCGAATCATAATTCATTAATCGAATCATGAATCATGAATTGAATCATGAATCATGAATTGAATCATGAATCATGAATCGAATCATGAATCTTGAATCGAATCATGAATCATAAATCATGAATTGAATCATGAATCATGAGTCGAATCTTGAATCATAAATCATGAATTGAATCATGAATCTTGAATCATGAATTGAATCATGAATTGAATTATGAATCATGAATCCTTAATTGAATCATGAATCATGAATTGAATCATGAATCATGAATTGAATCATGAATCATGAATTGAATCATGAATCATGAATTGAATCATGAATCATGAATTGAATCATGAATTGAATTATGAATCATGAATCGAATCATGAATCATGAATTGAATCATGAATCACAAATCATGAATTGAATTATGAATCACAAATCATGAATTGAATCATGAATCACAAATCATGAATTGAATCATGAATCATGAATTGAATCATGAATCATGAATTGAATCATGAATCATGAATTGAATCATGAATTGAATCATGAATTGAATCATGAATCGAATCATGAACCATGAATCATGAATTGAATCATGAATTGAATCATGAATCAAATCATGAATCGAATCATGAACCATGAATCATGAATGAAATCATGAATCATGAATCATGAATTAAATCATGAATCATAAATCGAATCATGAATCATGAATTAAATCATGAATCATGAATCATGAATTGAATTATGAATCATGAATCAAATCATGAATCATGAATTATGAATTGAATCATAATTCATTAATCGAATCATGAATTATGAGATATGAAATGAATCATGAATCATAAATTGAATCATGAATCATGAATTGAATCATGAATTGAATCATGAATCATGAATTATGAAATGAATCATGAATCATGAATTATGAAATGAATCATGAATCATGATTTAAATCATGAATCATGAATTATGAATTGAATCATGAATCATGAGTTATATCATGAATCACAAATCATGAATTATATCATGAATCATAAATCATGAATCATGAATTGAATCATGAATCGAATCATGAACCATGAATTATGAATTGAATCATGAATTGAATCATGAATAATGAATTGAATCATGAATCATGAATTGAATCATGAATCATGAGTCGAATCATGAATCATAAATCATGAATTGATTTATGAATCTTGAATCATGAATCAAATCATGAATCATGAATTGAATCGTGAATCGAATCATAAATTGAATCATGAATCATTAATCGAATCATAAATCATGAATCGAATCATGAATCATAAAACATGAATCGAATCATGAATCATGAATCATGAATTGAATCGTGAATCATGAATCGAATCATAAATTGAATCATGAATCATGAATCATGAAATGAATCATGAATTGAATCATGAAACATGAATTGAATCATGAATCATGAATTGAATCATGAATCATGAATTGAATCATGAATCGAATCATGAAATGAATCATGAAATGAATCATGAATCGAATCATGAATCGAATCATGAATCATGAGTCATGAATCATGAATTGAATCATGAATCATGAATCATTAAATAATTCATGAATCATAAATTGAATCATAAACTGAATCATGAATTTAATCATGAATTATGTATTGAATCATGAATTGAATCATGAATCGAATCATGAATCATTAATCGAATCATGAATCGAATCATGAATCATGAATCATGAATTGAATCATGAATCGAATCACGAATCATGAATCGAATCATGAATCATGAATCATGAATTGAATCATGAAACATGAATTATGAAATAATTCATGAATCATAAATTGAATCATAAATCATGAATCATGAATTAAATCATGAATCATGAAATGAATCATGAATTGAATCATGAATCGAATCATAAATCATGAATCGAATCATGAATCATGAATAATGAATCGAATCATGAATCATGAATCGAATCATGAATCATGAATTGAATCATGAATCATGAATTGAATCATGAATCATGAAATGTATCATGAATCATGAAATGTATCATGAATCATGATTCATGAAATGTATCATGAATCATGATTCATGAATTGAATCATGAATCATGAAATGAATCATGAAATGAATCATGAATCATGAATTGAATCATGAATCATGAAACATGAATTGAATCATGAATCATGAATTGAATCATGAATCATGAATTGAATCATGAAACATGAATCATGAATTAAATCATGAATCATGAAATGAATCATGAATTGAATCATGAATTGAATCATGAATCGAATCATAAATAGAATCATGAATCACAAATCATGAATTGAATCATAATTTGAATCATAAATTGATTCATGAATCATGAATTGAATCATGAATCATGAATTGAATCATGAATCATGAATTGAATCATGAATTGAATCATGAATCATGATTTGAATCATGAATCATATTATGAATCATGAATCGAATCATGAATTGAATCATGAATCATGAATTGAATCATGAATCATGAGTCGAATCATGAATCACAAATCATGAATTGAATCATGAATTGAATCATGAATCTTGAATCATGATGTGAATCATGAATAATGAATTGAATCATGAATTGAATCATGAATCATTAATTGAATTATGAATCATGAATCGAATCATAAATCATGAATCATAAATTAAATCATGAATCATGAATCAAATCATGAAACATGAATTGAATCATGAATCATGAATCATGAATTGAATCATGAATCATGAATTGAATCATGAATCGAATCATGAATCGAATCATGAATCATATCATGAATTAAATCATGAATCATGAATCGAATCATGAATTGAATAATGAATTATAAATGATTCATGAATCATGAATTGAATCATGAATCATGAATTGAATCATGAATCAGGAATTGAATCATGAATCATGAATTGAAGCATGAAATATGAGTCGAATCATGAATCATAAATCATTAATTGAATCATGAATCATGAATCATGAATTGAATCATGAATCATGAATCATGAATTGAATCATGAATTATGAATGAAATCATGAATCATGAATTGAATCATGAATCATAAATCGAATCATGAATCATGAATTGAATCATGAATCATGAATCATGAATTGAATCATAATTCATTAATCGAATCATGAATTATGAGATATGAAATGAATCATGAATCATAAATTGAATCATGAATCATGAATTGAATCATGAATCATGAATTGAATCATGAATCATGAAATGAATCATGAATCATGAGTTATGAAATGAATCATGAATCATGATTTAAATCATGAATCATGAATTATGAATTGAATCATGAATCATGAGTTATAAATTAAATCATGAATCATTAATCGAATCATGAATCGAATCATGAATCATGAATTGAATCATGAATCATGAATTGAATCATGAATCACAAATCATGAATTATATCATGAATTGAATCATGAATCATGAATTGAATCATGAGTCGAATCATGAATCATAAATCATGAATTAAATCATGAATCGAATCATGAATCGAATCATGAACCATGAATCATGAATTGAATCATGAATCATGAATCATGAATTGAATCATGAATCATGAGTCGAATCATGAATCATAAATCATGAATTGATTTATGAATCTTGAATCAAATCATGAATCATAAATAGAATCATGAATCACAAATCATGAATTGAATCATGAATTGAATCATGAATAATGATTCGAATCATGAATCATATTATGAATCATGAATCGAATCATGAATCATGAATTGAATCATGAATCGAATCATGAATCATGAGTCGAATCATGAATCATGAATCATAAATTGAATCATGAATTGAATTATGAATCATTATTGAATCATGAATTGAATCATGAATCGAAGCATGAAATATGAGTCGAATCATGAATCATGATTGAATCATGAATCATGAATTAAATCATGAATCATGAATCGAATCATGAATCATGAATTGAATCATGAATTGAATCATGAATTAAATCATGAATCATGAATTATGAAATGAATCATGAATCATAAATTGAATCATGAATCATGAACCATGAATTGAATCATGAATCATGAATTGAATCATGAATCATGAATCATGAATTATGAAATGAATCATGAATCATGAATCATTAATTGAATCATGAATTAAATCATGAATCATGAATTGAATCATGAATTGAATCATGAATTAAATCATGAATCATGAATTATGAAATGAATCATGAATCATAAATTGAATCATGAATCATGAACCATGAATTGAATCATGAATCATGAATTGAATCATGAATCATGAATCATGAATTATGAAATGAATCATGAATCATGAATTATGAAATGAATCATGAATTGAATCATGAATCATGAATCATGAATTTACTAATAAATCATGAGTCGAATCATGAATCATGAATTAAATCATGAATCATTAATCGAATCATGAATTGAATCATGAATCATTAATCGAATCATGAATTGAATCATGAATCATGAATTGAATCATGAATTCTGAATTGAATCATGAATTGAATCATGAAACATGAATCGAATCATGAATCATGAATTGAATCATGAATCATGAGTCGAATCATGAATCATAAATCATGAATTGAATCATGAATCTTGAATCATGAATCTAATCATGAATCAATCATGAATTGAATCATGATTCATGAATCGAATCATGATTCATGAATCGAATCATGATTCATGAATCGAATCATGAATCATGAATCGAATCATGAATGGAATCATGAATCATTAATCGAATCATAAATCATGAATCGAATCATGAATCATGAAATGAATCATGAATTGAATCATGAATCATGAAACATGAATTGAATCATGAATCATGAATTGAATCATGAATCATGAATTGAATCATGAATCATGAATTAAATCATGAAATGAATCATGAAATGAATCATGAAATTAATCATGAAATGAATCATGAAATGAATCATGAAATGAATCATGAATTGAATCATGAATCATGAGTCATGATCATGAATTGAATCATGATCATGAATCATGAATCATGAATCATAAAATGAATCATGAATTTAATCATGAATTATGTATTGAATCATGAATTGAATCATGAATCGAATCATGAATCATTAATCGAATCATGAATCAAATCACGAATCATGAATCGAATCACGAATCACGAATCATGAATCATAAATTGAATCCTAAATCATGAATCATGAATTGAATCATGAATCATGAAATGAATCATGAATTAATGAATCGAATCATGAATCATGAATCGAATCATGAATTGAATCATGAATCATGAATGTATCATGAATCATGATTCATGAATTGAATCATGAATCATGAATCGAATCATGAATCATGAATTAAATCATGAATCGAATCACGAATCGAATCATGAATCATGAAATGAATCATGAATCATGAAACATGAATTGAATCATGAATCATGAAACATGAATTGAATCATGAATCATGAATTGAATCATGAATCATGAATTGAATCATGAATCATGAATTGAATCATGAATCATGAATTAAATCATGAATCATGAATTAAATCATGAATCATGAAATGAATCATGAATCATGAATTGAATCATGAATCATGAATTAAATCATGAATCATGAAATGAATCATGAAATGAATCATGAATTGAATCATGAATTGAATCATAAATCATGAATTGAATCATTGATCATGAATCATGAATCATGATTGAATCATGATTTGAATCATGAATCATATTATGAATCATGAATTGAATCATGAATCATGAATTGAATCATGAATCGAATCATGAATCATGAATTGAATCATGAATCATGAATTGAATCATGAATCATGATTGAATCATGAATCATGAATTGAATCATGAATCATTAATCGAATCATGAATCAAATCATGAATCATGAATTGAATCATGAATCATGAATTGAATCATGAATCATGAATTGAATCATGAATCGAATCATGAATCGAATCATGAATCAAATCATGAATCATGAATCGAATCATGAATCAAATGATAATCATGAATCAAATCATGAATCATGAATTGAATCATGAATCGAATCATGAATCGAATCATGAATCAAATCATGAATCATGAATCGAATCATGAATCAAATGAATCATGAATTGAATCATGAATCATGAATTATAAATGATTCATGAATCATGAATTTAATCATGAATCAGGAATTGAAGCATGAATCTTGAATCACGAATCGAATCATGAATAATGAATCATGAATTGAATCATGAATCATGAATTGAATCATGAATCATGAATCGAATCATGAATCATGAATCATGAATCGAATCATGAATCATGAATTGAATCATGAATCGAATCATGAATCATGAATCGAATCATGAATCCTTAACTGAATCATGAATCATGAATTGAATCATGAATCCTTAATTGAATCATGAATCATGAACCGAATCATGAACCATGAATCATGAATTAAATCATGAATCATGAATTGAATCATGAATCGAATCATGAATCATGAATTGAATCATGAATCATGAATCATGAATCATGAATTGAATCATGAATCATGAATTGAATCATGAATCATGAATCGAATCATGAATCATGAATCATGAATCGAATCATGAATCGAATCATGAATTGAATCATGAGTCAAATCATGAATCATAAATCATGAATTGAATCATGAATCTTGAATCATGAATCGAATCATGAATGATGAATTGAATCATGAATCATGAATTGAATAATGAATCATGAATAGAATAATGAATGATGAATTGAATCATGAATCATGAATGATGAATTTAATCATGAATCGAATCATGAATCGAATCATGAATCGAATCATGAATCATGAATCGAATCATGAATTGAATCATAAATAGAATCATGAATCACAAATCATGAATTGAATCATGAATTGAATCATGAATTGAATCATGAATCAAGAATCGAATTATGAGTTATGAATTGAATCATGAATCATGAATTGAATCATGAATTGAATCATGAATCATTATTCGAATCATGAATTTAATCATAAATAGAATCATGAATCACAAATCATGAATTAAATCATGAATTGAATCATAAATTGAATCATGAATCATAAATTGAATCATGAATCAAGAATCGAATCATGAATCATGAATTGAATCATGAATCATGAATTGAATCATGAATTGAATCATGAATCATGATTTGAATCATGAATCGAATCAAGAATCATGAATTGAATCATGAATCAGAAATCATGAATTGAATCATGAATCAGAAATCATGAATTGAATCATGAATCATGAATTGAATCATTAATCATGAATCATGAATTGAATCATGAATCATGAATTATGAAATTAATCATAATTCATAAATTGAATCATAAATCATGAATCATGAATTCAATCATGAATCATGTATTATGAAATGAAGCATGAATTAAATCATAAATCATGAATCATGAATTGAATCATGAATCATGAATCTTGAATTGAATCAAGAATCATGAATTGAATCATGAATTGAATCATGAATCTTGAATCATGAATCGAATCATGAATGATGAATAGAATCATGAATCATGAATTGAATAATGAATCATGAATAGAATAATGAATGATGAATTGAATCATGAATCATGAATCATGAATTTAATCATGAATCGAATCATGAATCGAATCATGAATCATGAATCGAATCATGAATCATGAATCGAATCATGAATTGAATCATAAATAGAATCATGAATCACAAATCATGAATTGAATCATGAATTGAATCATGAATCAAGAATCAAATTATGAGTTATGAATTGAATCATGAATCATTATTCGAATCATGAATTTAATGATAAATAGAATCATGAATCACAAATCATGAATTAAATCATGAATTGAATCATAAATTGAATCATGAATCATAAATTGAATCATGAATCAAGAATCGAATCATGAATCATGAATTGAATCATGAATCATGATTTGAATCATGAATCGAATCAAGAATCATGAATTGAATCATGAATCAGAAATCATGAATTGAATCATGAATCGGATCATGAATCATGAATTGAATCATGAAACATGAATTGAATCATGAATCGAATCATGAATCGAATCATGAATCATGAATCGTATCATGAATCGAATCATGAATCGAATCATGAATCGAATCATGAATCGAATCATGAATCGAATCATGAATCATGAATCGAATCATAAATCATGAATCGAATCATGAATCGAATCATAAATCGAATCATAAATAGAATCATGAATCACAAATCATAAATTGAATCATGAATCATGAATTGAATCATGAATTGAATCATGTATTGAATCATGAATCATGATGCGAATCATGAATCATATTATGAATCAGGAATCGAATCATGAACCATGAATCATGAATTAAATCATGAATCATAAATTGAATCATGAATCGAATCATGAATCATGAATTGAATCATGAATCATGAATCATGAATTGAATCATGAATCACAAATCATGAATTGAATCATGAATCATGAATTGAATCATGAATCGAATCATGAACCATGAATCATGAATTGAATCATGAATTGAATCATGAATCATGAGTCGAATCATGAATCATAAATCATGAATTGAATCATGAATCGAATCATGAATGATGAATTGAATCATGAATCATGAATTGAATAATGAATCATGAATAGAATAATGAATGATGAATTGAATCATGAATCATGAATTTAATCATGAATCGAATCATGAATCGAATCATGAATCATGAATTGAATCATGAATCATGAATCGAATCATGAATTGAATCATAAATAGAATCATGAATCACAAATCATGAATTGAATCATGAATTGAATCAAATTGAATCATGAATCAAGAATCGAATTATGAATTATGAATTGAATCATGAATTGAATCATTAATTGAATCATGAATCATTAATCGAATCATGAATTGAATCATAAATAGAATCATGAATCAAAAATCATGAATTAAATCATGAATTGAATCATAAATAGAATCATGAATCAAAAATCATGAATTAAATCATGAATTGAATCATAAATTGAATCATGAATCATAAATTGAATCATGAATCAATAATCGAATCATGAATCATGAATTGAATCATGAATCAGAAATCATGAATTGAATCATGAATCAGAAATCATGAATTGAATCATGAAACAGAAATCATGAATTGAATCATGAAACAGAAATCATGAATTGAATCATGAATCATGAATTGAATCATGAATTGAATCATGAATCATGAATTATGAAATTAATCATAATTCATAAATTGAATCATAAATCATGAATCATGAATTCAATCATGAATCATGAATTCAATCATGTATTATGAAATGAATCATGAATTAAATCATAAATCATGAATCATGAATTGAATCATGAATCATGAATTGAATCATGAATTGAATCATGAATCATGAATAGAATAATGAATGATGAATTGAATCATGAATCATGAATCATGAATTTAATCATGAATCGAATCATGAATCGAATCATGAATCATGAATTGAATCATGAATCATGAATCGAATCATGAATTGAATCATAAATAGAATCATGAATCACAAATCATGAATTGAATCATGAATTGAATCAAATTGAATCATGAATCAAGAATCGAATTATGAATTATGAATTGAATCATGAATCATGAATTGAATCATTAATTGAATCATGAATCATTAATCGAATCATGAATTGAATCATAAATAGAATCATGAATCAAAAATCATAAATTAAATCATGAATTGAATCATAAATAGAATCATGAATCAAAAATCATGAATTAAATCATGAATTGAATCATAAATAGAATCATGAATCAAAAATCATGAATTAAATCATGAATTGAATCATAAATTGAATCATGAATCATAAATTGAATCATGAATCAATAATCGAATCATGAATCATGAATCAGAAATCATGAATTGAATCATGAATCATGAATTGAATCATGAATTGAATCATGAATCATGAATTATGAAATTAATCATAATTCATAAATTGAATCATAAATCATGAATCATGAATTCAATCAAAAATCATGAATTAAATCATGAATTGAATCATAAATTGAATCATGAATCATAAATTGAATCATGAATCAATAATCGAATCATGAATCATGAATTAAATCATGAATCAGAAATCATGAATTGAATCATGAATCAGAAATCATGAATTGAATCATGAAACAGAAATCATGAATTGAATCATGAATCAGAAATCATGAATTGAATCATGAATTGAATCATGAATCATGAATTATGAAATTAATCATAATTCATAAATTGAATCATAAATCATGAATCATGAATTCAATCATGAATCATGAATTGAATCATGAATCGAATCATGAATCATGAATTGAATCATGAATCGAATCATGAATCATGAATCGAATCATGAATTGAATCATAAATAGAATCATGAATCACAAATCATGAATTGAATCATGAATTGAATCAAATTGAATCATGAATCAAGAATCGAATTATGAATTATGAATTGAATCATGAATCATGAATTGAATCATGAATTGAATCATAAATAGAATCATGAATCAAAAATCATGAATTAAATCATGAATTGAATCATAAATAGAATCATGAATCATGAATTGAATCATGAATCATGAATCATGAATTGAATCATGAATCACAAATCATGAATTAAATCATGAATCATGAATTGAATCATGAATCGAATCATGAATCATGAATTGAATCATGAATCATGAATCATGAATTGAATCATGAATTAAATCATGAATCATGAATTGAATCATGAATCACAAATCATGAATTTAATCATGAATCATGAATTGAATCATGAATCGAATCATGAATCATGAATTGAATCATGAATCGAATCATGAATCACAAATCATGAATTGAATCATGAATTGAATCATGAATCGAATAATGAATCGAATCATGAATCGAATCATGAATCGAATCATGAATCATGAGTCGAATCATGAATCATGAATTGAATCATGAATCAGAAATCATGAATTGAATCATGAATCAGAAATCATGAATTGAATCATGAATCAGAAATCATGAATTGAATCATGAATCAGAAATCATGAATTGAATCATGAATTGAATCATGAATCATGAATCATGAATTGAATCATGAATCATGAATTATGAAATTAATCATAATTCATAAATTGAATCATAAATCATGAATCATGAATCCAATCATGAATCATGAATTCAATCATGTATTATGAAATGAATCATGAATTAAATCATAAATCATGAATCATGAATTGAATCATGAATCGGATCATGAATCGGATCATGAATCATGAATTGAATCATGAATCGAATCATGAATCGAATCATGAATCATGAATCGAATCATGAATCGAATCATAAATCATGAATCGAATCATGAATCGAATCATGAATCATAAATCGAATCATAAATAGAATCATGAATCACAAATCATGAATTGAATCATGAATTGAATCATAAATTGATTCATGAATCATGAATTGAATTTAGAATCATGAATCATAAATTGAATCATGTATTGAATCATGAATCATGATTCGAATCATGAATCATATTATGAATCAGGAATCGAATCATGAACCATGAATCATGAACTAAATCATGAATCGAATCATGAATCGAATCATGAATCATGATCGAATCATGAATCATGAATCATGAATTGAATCATGAATCACAAATCATGAATTGAATCATGAATCATGAATTGAATCATGAATCGAATAATGAATTGAATCATGAATCATGAATTGAATCATGAATCATGAATCATGAATTGAATCATGAATCGAATCATGAATCGAATCATGAATCATGAATTGAATCATGAATCGAATCATGAATTGAATCATAAATAGAATCATGAATCACAAATCATGAATTGAATCATGAATTGAATCAAATTGAATCAAGAATCGAATTATGAATTATGAATTGAATCATGAATCATGAATTGAATCATAAATAGAATCATGAATCAAAAATCATTAATTAAATCATGAATTGAATCATAAATCGAATCATGAATCATGAATTAAATCATGATTTGAATCATGAATCGAATTAAGAATCATGAATTGAATCATGAATCAGAAATCATGAATTGAATCATGAATCATGAATTGAATCATGAATCATGAATTGAATCATGAATTGAATCATGAAATTAATCATAATTCATAAATTGAATCATAATTCATAAATTGAATCATAAATCATGAATCATGAATCGAATCATGTAATATGAATCGAATCATGAATTGAATCATGAATTGAATCATGAATCATGAATCGGATCATGAATCATGAATCGTATCATGAATCGAATCATGAATCGAATCATAAATCATGAATCGAATCATGAATCATGAATCGAATCATGAATCATGAATCGAATCATAAATCGAATCATAAATAGAATCATGAATCACAAATCATGAATTGAATCATAAATTGATTCATGAATCATGAATCGAATCATGAATCGGATCATGAATCATGAATCGTATCATGAATCGAATCATGAATCGAATCATAAATCATGAATTGAATTTAGAATCATGAATCATAAATTGAATCATGAATTGAATCATGAATCATGATTCGAATCATGAATCATGAATTGAATCATGAATCACAAATCATGAATTGAATCATGAATCTTGAATCATGATGTGAATCATGAATAATGAATTGAATCATGAATAATGAATTGAATCATTAATTGAATCATGAATCATGATTCGAATCATGAATCATGAATTGATTTATTAATCATGAATCATGAATTGAATCATTAATCATGAATCATGAATTAAAGCCTGAAATATGAGTCCAATTATGAATCATAAATCATGAATTGAATTAATGAATCTTGAATCACGAATCGAATCATGAATAATGAATTGAATTATGATTTGAATCATGAATCATGATTTGAATCATAAATCATGAATCATAATTTGAATCACAGTATGCACAGTATGTAATGAGGTATAGTACTATATGGAGAAGCCTATAAAGATGTACAGTATGTAATGAGGTATAGTACTATATGGGGGAGCCTATTAAGATGCACAGTATGTAATGAGGTATAGTACTATATGGGGAACCTATAAAGATGCACAGTATGTAATGAGGTATAGTACTATATGGAGGAGCCTATAAAGATGTACAGTATGTAATGAGGTATAGTACTATATGGGGGAGCCTACAAAAGAAGCACAGTATGTAATGAGGTATAGTACTATATGGGGAGCCTATAAAGATGCACAGTATGTAATGAGGTACAGTACTATATGGGGGAGCATATAAAGATGCACAGTATGTAATGAGGTATAGTACTATATGAGCAGCCTATAAAGATGCACAGTATGTAATGAGGTATAGTACTTTATGGAGGAGCCTATAAAGATGCACAGTATGTAATGAGGTATAATACTATATGGGGAGCCTATAAAGATGCACAGTATGTAATGAGGTATAGTACTATATGAGGAGCCTATAAAGATGCACAGTACGTAATGAGGTATAGTACTATATTGGGGAGCCTATAAAGATGCACAGTATGTAATGAGGAATAGTACTATATGGGGAGCCTATAAAGATGCACAGTATGTAATGAGATACAGTACTATATGGGGGAGCCTATAAAGATGCACAGTATGTAATGAGGTATAGTACTATATGGAGGAGCCTATAAAGATGCACAGTATGTAATGAGGTATAGTACTATATGGGTGAAGCCTATAAAGATGCACAGTATGTAATGAGGTATAGTACTATATGGGGAGCCTATAAAGATGCACAGTATGTAATGAGGTATAGTACTATATGGAGGAGACTATAAAGATGCACAGTATGTAATGAGGTATAGTACTATATGGGGAGCCTATAAAGATGCACAGTATGTAATGAGGTATAGTACTATATGGAGGAGACTATAAAGATGCACAGTATGTAATGAGGTATAGTACTATATGGGGAGCCTATAAAGATGCACAGTATGTAATGAGGTATAGTACTATATGGGGAGCCTATAAAGACACAGTATGTAATGAGGTATAGTACTATATGGGGGAGCCTATAAAGATGCACAGTATGTAATGAGGTATAGTACTATATGGGGGAGCCTATTAAGATGCACAGTATGTAATGAGGTATAGTACTATATGGGGAACCTATAAAGATGCACAGTATGTAATGAGGTATAGTACTATATGGAGGAGCCTATAAAGATGTACAGTATGTAATGAGGTATAGTACTATATGGGGGAGCCTACAAAAGAAGCACAGTATGTAATGAGGTATAGTACTATATGGGGAGCCTATAAAGATGCACAGTATGTAATGAGGTACAGTACTATATGGGGGAGCATATAAAGATGCACAGTATGTAATGAGGTATAGTACTATATGAGCAGCCTATAAAGATGCACAGTATGTAATGAGGTATAGTACTTTATGGAGGAGCCTATAAAGATGCACAGTATGTAATGAGGTATAATACTATATGGGGAGCCTATAAAGATGCACAGTATGTAATGAGGTATAGTACTATATGAGGAGCCTATAAAGATGCACAGTACGTAATGAGGTATAGTACTATATTGGGGAGCCTATAAAGATGCACAGTATGTAATGAGGAATAGTACTATATGGGGAGCCTATAAAGATCCACAGTATGTAATGAGGTACAGTACTATATGGGGGAGCCTATAAAGATGCACAGTATGTAATGAGGTATAGTACTATATGGAGGAGCCTATAAAGATGCACAGTATGTAATGAGGTATAATACTATATGGGGAGCCTATAAAGATCCACAGTATGTAATGAGGTATAGTACTATATGGGTGAAGCCTATAAAGATGCACAGTATGTAATGAGGTATAGTACTATATGGGGAGCCTATAAAGATGCACAGTATGTAATGAGGTATAGTACTATATGGAGGAGACTATAAAGATGCACAGTATGTAATGAGGTATAGTACTATATGGGGAGCCTATAAAGATGCACAGTATGTAATGAGGTATAGTACTATATGGAGGAGACTATAAAGATGCACAGTATGTAATGAGGTATAGTACTATATGGGGAGCCTATAAAGATGCACAGTATGTAATGAGGTATAGTACTATATGGGGAGCCTATAAAGACACAGTATGTAATGAGGTATAGTACTATATGGGGGAGCCTATAAAGATGCACAGTATGTAATGAGGTATAGTACTATATGGGGAGCCTATAAAGACACAGTATGTAATGAGGTATAGTACTATATGGGGGAGCCTATAAAGATGTACAGTATGTAATGAGGTATAGTACTATATGGGGGAGCCTATAAAGATGCACAATATGTAATGAGGTATAGTACTATATGGGGGACCTATAAAGATGCACAGTATGTAATGAGGTATAGTACTATATGGAGGAGCCTATAAAGATGCACAGTATGTAATGAGGTATAGTACTATATGGGGGAGCCTATAAAGATGCACAGTATGTAATGAGGTATAGTACTATATGGGGAGCCTATAAAGATGCACAGTATGTAATGAGGTATAGTACTATATGGGGGAGCCTATAAAGATGCACAGTATGTAATGAGGTATAGTACTATATGGGGAGCCTATAAAGATGCACAGTATGTAATGAGGTATAGTACTATATGGGGGAGCCTATAAAGATGCACAGTATGTAATGAGGTATAGTACTATATGGGGAGCCTATAAAGATGCACAGTATGTAATGAGGTATAGTACTATATGGGGAGCCTATAAAGATGCACAGTATGTAATGAGGTATAGTACTATATGGGGGAGCCTATAAAGATGCACAGTATGTAATGAGGTATAGTACTATATGGGGAGCCTATAAAGATGCACAGTATGTAATGAGGTATAGTACTATATGGGGAGCCTATAAAGATGTACAGTATGTAATGAGGTATAGTACTATATGGGGGAGTCTATAAAGATGCACAGTATGTAATGAGGTATAGTACTATATCGAGGAGCCTATAAAGATGCACAGTATGTAATGAGGTATAGTACTATATCGAGGAGCCTATAAAGATGCACAGTATGTAATGATGTATAGTACTATATGGGGGAGCCTATAAAGTTGCACAGTATGTAATGAGGTATAGTACTATATATGGGAGCCTATAAAGATGCACAGTATGTAATGAGGTATAGTACTATATGAGGGAGCCTATAAAGATGCACAGTATGTAATGAGGTATAGTACTATATGGGGGAGCCTATAAAGGTGCACAGTATGTAATGAGGTATAGTACTATATGGAGGAGTCTATAAAGATACACAATATGTAATGATGTATAGTACTATATGGGGGAGCCTATAAAGTTGCACAGTATGTAATGAGGTATAGTACTATATATAGGAGCCTATAAAGATGCACAGTATGTAATGAGGTATAGTACTATATGGGGAGCCTATAAAGATGTACAGAATGTAATGAGGTATAGTACTATATGGAGGAGTCTATAAAGATGCACAGTATGTAATGAGGTATAGTACTATATGGAGGAGCCTATAAAGATGTACAGTATGTAATGAGGTATAGTACTATATGGGGGAGTCTATAAAGATGCACAGTATGTAATGAGGTATAGTACTATATGGAGGAGCCTATAAAGATGTACAGTATGTAATGAGGTATAGTACTATATATGGGAGCCTATAAAGATGCACAGTATGTAATGAGGTATAGTACTATATGGGGAGCCTATAAAGATGTACAGAATGTAATGAGGTATAGTACTATATGGAGGACCCTATAAAGATGCACAGTATGTAATGAGGTACAGTACTATATTATGGGGAGCCTATAAAGATGTACAGTATGTAATGCGGTATAGTACTATATGGGGGACCCTATAAAGATGCACAGTATGTAATGAGGTATAGTACTATATGGAGGAGCCTATAAAGATGCACAGTATGTAATGAATTATAGTACTATATGGGGAGCCTATAAAGATGCACAGTATGTAATGAGGTATAGTACTATATGGAGGAGCCTATAAAGATGCACAGTATGTAATGATGTATAGTACTATATGGGGGAGCCTATAAAGTTGCACAGTATGTAATGAGGTATAGTACTATATGAGGAGCCTATAAAGTTGCACAGTATGTAATGATGTATAGTACTATATGGGGGAGCCTATAAAGTTGCACAGTATGTAATGAGGTATAGTACTATATGGAGGAGTCTATAAAGGTGCACAGTATGTAATGAGGTATAGTACTATATGGAGGAGTCTATAAAGATACACAGTATGTAATGATGTATAGTACTATATGGGGGAGCCTATAAAGTTGCACAGTATGTAATGAGGTATAGTACTATATATGGGAGCCTATAAAGATGCACAGTATGTAATGAGGTATAGTACTATATGAGGGAGCCTATAAAGATGCACAGTATGTAATGATGTATAGTACTATATGGGGGAGCCTATAAAGGTGCACAGTATGTAATGAGGTATAGTACTATATGGAGTAGTCTATAAAGATACACAGTATGTAATGATGTATATTACTATATGGGGGAGCCTATAAAGTTGCACAGTATGTAATGAGGTATAGTACTATATATGGAAGCCTATAAAGATGCACAGTATGTAATGATGTATAGTACTATATGGGGGAGCCTATAAAGGTGCACAGTATGTAATGAGGTATAGTACTATATGGAGGAGTCTATAAAGATACACAGTATGTAATGATGTATAGTACTATATCGGGGAGCCTATAAAGTTGCACAGTATGTAATGAGGTATAGTACTATATATGGGAGCCTATAAAGATGCACAGTATGTAATGAGGTATAGTACTATATGGGGAGCCTATAAAGATGCACAGAATGTAATAAGGTATAGTACTATATGGAGGAGCCTATAAAGATGCACAGTATGTAATGAGGTATAGTACTATATGGAGGAGCCTATAAAGATGTACAGTATGTAATGAGGTATAGTACTATATGGGGGAGTCTATAAAGATGCACAGTATGTAATGAGGTATAGTACTATATGGAGGAGCCTATAAAGATGTACAGTATGTAATGAGGTATAGTACTATATGGAGGAGCCTATAAAGATGCACAGTATGTAATGAGGTATAGTACTATATGGGATAGTCTATAAAGATGCACAGTATGTAATGAGGTATAGTACTATATGGGGTAGCCTATAAAGATGCACAGTATGTAATGAGGTATAGTACTATATGGGGGAGCCTATAAAGATGCACAGTATGTAATGAGGTATAGTACTATAAGGGGAGCCTATAAAGATGCACAGTATGTAATGAGGTATAGTACTATATGGAGGAGCCTATAAAGATGCACAGTATGTAATGAGGTATAGTACTATATGGAGGAGTCTATAAAGATACACAATATGTAATGATGTATAGTACTATATGGGGGAGCCTATAAAGTTGCACAGTATGTAATGAGGTATAGTACTATATATAGGAGCCTATAAAGATGCACAGTATGTAATGAGGTATAGTACTATATGGGGAGCCTATAAAGATGTACAGAATGTAATGAGGTATAGTACTATATGGAGGAGTCTATAAAGATGCACAGTATGTAATGAGGTATAGTACTATATGGAGGAGCCTATAAAGATGCACAGTATGTAATGAATTATAGTACTATATGGGGAGCCTATAAAGATGCACAGTATGTAATGAGGTATAGTACTATATGGAGGAGCCTATAAAGATGCACAGTATGTAATGATGTATAGTACTATATGGGGGAGCCTATAAAGTTGCACAGTATGTAATGAGGTATAGTACTATATGAGGAGCCTATAAAGATGCACAGTATGTAATGATGTATAGTACTATATGGGGGAGCCTATAAAGTTGCACAGTATGTAATGAGGTATAGTACTATATGGAGGAGTCTATAAAGGTGCACAGTATGTAATGAGGTATAGTACTATATGGAGGAGTCTATAAAGATACACAGTATGTAATGATGTATAGTACTATATGGGGGAGCCTATAAAGTTGCACAGTATGTAATGAGGTATAGTACTATATGGAGGAGTCTATAAAGATACACAGTATGTAATGATGTATAGTACTATATGGGGTAGCCTATAAAGATGCACAGTATGTAATGAGGTATAGTACTATATGGGGGAGCCTATAAAGATGCACAGTATGTAATGAGGTAAAGTACTATAAGGGGAGCCTATAAAGATGCACAGTATGTAATGAGGTATAGTACTATATGGAGGAGCCTATAAAGATGCACAGTATGTAATGAGGTATAGTACTATATGGAGGAGCCTATAAAGATGTACAGTATGTAATGAGGTATAGTACTATATGGGGGAGCCTATAAAGATGCACAGTATGTAATGAGGTATAGTACTATATGGAGGAGCCTATAAAGTAGCACATTATGTAATGAGGTATAGTACTATATGGAGGAGCCTATGAAGATGCACAGTATGTAATGAGGTATAGTACTATATGGTGGAGCCTATAAAGAAATACAGTATGTAATGAGGTATAGTACTATATGGGGAGCCTATAAAGATGCACAGTATGTAATGAGGTATAGTACTATATGGGAAGTCTATAAAGATGCACAGTATGTAATGAGGTATAGTACTATATTATGGGGAGCCTATAAAGATGTACAGTATGTAATGAGGTATAGTACTATATGGGGGAGCCTATAAAGATGCACAGTATGTAATGAGGTATAGTACTATATGGGGAGCCTATAAAGATGTACAGTATGTAATGAGGTATAGTACTATATGGGGAGCCTATAAAGATGCACAGTATGTAATGAGGTATAGTACTATATGGGGAGCCCATAAAGATGTACAGTATGTAATGAGGTATAGTACTATATGGGGGAGTCTATAAAGATGCACAGTATGTAATGAGGTATAGTACTATATGGAGGAGCCTATAAAGATGCACAGTATGTAATGAGGTATAGTACTATATGGGGAGCCTATAAAGATGCACAGTATGTAATGAGTTATAGTACTATATGGAGGAGCCTATAAAGTAGCACATTATGTAATGAGGTATAGTACTATATGGAGGAGCCTATGAAGATGCACAGTATGTAATGAGGTATAGTACTATATGGTGGAGCCTATAAAGATGTACAGTATGTAATGAGGTATAGTACTATATGGGGAACCCTATAAAGATGAACAGTATGTAATGAGGTATAGTACTATATTATGGGGAGCCTATAAAGATGCACAGTATGTAATGAGGTATAGTACTATATGGGGGAGCCTATAAAGATGTACAGTATGTAATGAGGTGTAGTACTATATGGGGGAGCCTATAAAGATGTACAGTATGTAATGAGGTATAGTACTATATGGGGAACCCTATAAAGATGCACAGTATGTAATGAGGTATAGTACTATATGGGGAAGCCTATAAAGATGCACAGTATGTAATGAGGTATAGTACTATATTATGGGGAGCCTATAAAGATGTACAGTATGTAATGAGGTATAGTACTATATGGGGGAGCCTATAAAGATGCACAGTATGTAATGAGGTATAGTACTATATGGAGGAGCCTATAAAGATGCACAGTATGTAATGAGGTATAGTACTATATGGGGGAGTCTATAAAGATGCACAGTATGTAATGAGGTATAGTACTATATGGGGAGCCTATAAAGATGCACAGTATGTAATGAGGTATAGTACTATATGGAGGAGACTATAAAGATGCACAGTATGTAATGAGGTATAGTACTATATGGAGGAGCCCATAAAGATGCACAGTATGTAATGAGGTATGGTACTATATGGGGGAGCCTATAAAGATGCACAGTATGTAATGAGGTATAGTACTATATGGGGAGCCTATAAAGACACAGTATGTAATGAGGTATAGTACTATATGGAGAGCCTATAAAGACACAGTATGTAATGAGGTATAGTACTATATGGAGGAGCCTATAAAGATGCACAGTATGTAATGAGGTATGGTACTATATGGGGGAGCCTATAAAGATGCACAGTATGTAATGAGGTATAGTACTATATGGGGAGCCTATAAAGACACAGTATGTAATGAGGTATAGTACTATATGGAGGAGCCTATAAAGATGCACAGTATGTAATGAGGTATAGTACTATATGGGAAGCCTATAAAGATGCACAGTATGTAATGAGGTATAGTACTATATGGGAAGCCTATAAAGATGCACTGTATGTAATGAGGTATAGTACTATATGGAGGAGCCTATAAAGATGCACAGTATGTAATGAGGTATAGTACTATATGGGGAGCCTATAAAGATGCACAGTATGTAATGAGGTATAGTACTATATGGGGGAGTCTATAAAGATGCACAGTATGTAATGAGGTATAGTACTATATGGAGGAGCCTATAAAGATGCACAGTATGTAATGAGGTATAGTACTATATGGGGAGCCTATAAAGATGCACAGTATGTAATGAGTTATAGTACTATATGGAGGAGCCTATAAAGAAGCACAGTATGTAATGAGGTATAGTACTATATGGAGGAGCCTATAAAGATGCACAGTATGTAATGAGGTATAGTACTATATGGTGGAGCCTATAAAGATGTACAGTATGTAATGAGGTATAGTACTATATGGGGAGCCTATAAAGATGCACAGTATGTAATGAGGTATAGTACTATATGGGAAGTCTATAAAGATGCACAGTATGTAATGAGGTATAGTACTATATTATGGGGAGCCTATAAAGATGTACAGTATGTAATGAGGTATAGTACTATATGGGGGAGTCTATAAAGATGCACAGTATGTAATGAGGTATAGTACTATATGGGGGAGCCTATAAAGATGTACAGTATGTAATGAAGTGTAGTACTATATGGGGGAGCCTATAAAGATGTACAGTATGTAATGAGGTATAGTACTATATGGGGAAACCTATAAAGATGCACAGTATGTAATGAGGTATAGTACTATATGGGGAAGCCTATAAAGATGCACAGTATGTAATGAGGTATAGTACTATATTAAGGGGAGCCTATAAAGATGTACAGTATGTAATGAGGTATAGTACTATATGGAGGAGCCTATAAAGATGCACAGTATATAATGAGGTATAGTACTATATTAAGGGGAGCCTATAAAGATGTACAGTATGTAATGAGGTATAGTACTATATGGAGGTGCCTATAAAGATGCACAGTATGTAATGAGGTATAGTACTATATTATGGGGAGCCTATAAAGATGCACAGTATGTAATGAGGTATAGTACTATATGGAGGTGCCTATAAAGATGCACAGTATGTAATGAGGTATAGTACTATATTATGGGGAGCCTATAAAGATGTACAGTATGTAATGAGGTATAGTACTATATGGGGGAGCCTATAAAGATGCACAGTATGTAATGAGGTATAGTACTATATGGGGGAGCCTATAAAGATGTACAGTATGTAATGAGGTATAGTACTATATGGGGGATCCTATAAAGATGCACAGTATGTAATGATGTATAGTACTATATGGGGGAGCCTATAAAGTTGCACAGTATGTAATGAGGTATAGTACTATATGGGGAAATACTATAAAGATGCACAGTATGTAATGAGGTATAGTACTATATGGAGGAGCCTATAGAGATGCACAGTATGTAATGAGGTATAGTACTATATTATGGGGAGCCTATAAAGATGCACAGTATGTAATGAGGTATAGTACAATATGGGGGAGTCTATAAAGATGCACAGTATGTAATGAGGTATAGTACTATATGGGGGACCCTATAAAGATGCACAGTATGTAATGAGGTATAGTACTATATGGGGGAGCCTATAAAGATGCACAGTATGTAATGAGGTATAGTACTATATGGGGGAGCCTATAAAGATGCACAGTATGTAATGAGGTATAGTACTATATTATGGGGAGCCTATAAAGATGCACAGTATGTAATGAGGTATAGTACTATATTATGGGGAGCCTATAAAGATGTACATTATGTAATGAGGTACAGTACTATATGGGGGAGCCTATAAAGATGCACAGTATGTAATGAGGTATAGTACTATATGGGGAGCCTATAAAGATGTACAGTATGTAATGAGGTATAGTACCATATGGGGGAGCCTATAAAGATGTACAGTATGTAATGAGGTATAGTACTATATGGGGAAGCCTATAAAGATGCACAGTATGTAATGAGGTATAGTACTATATGGGGAAACCTATAAAGATGCACAGTATGTAATGAGGTATAGTACTATATGGGGAAGCCTATAAAGATGCACAGTATGTAATGAGGTATAGTACTATATGGAGGAGCCTATAAAGATGCACAGTATATAATGAGGTATAGTACTATATTAAGGGGAGCCTATAAAGATGTACAGTATGTAATGAGGTATAGTACTATATGGAGGTGCCTATAAAGATGCACAGTATGTAATGAGGTATAGTACTATATTATGGGGAGCCTATAAAGATGCACAGTATGTAATGAGGTATAGTACTATATGGAGGTGCCTATAAAGATGCACAGTATATAATGAGGTATAGTACTATATTATGGGGAGCCTATAAAGATGTACAGTATGTAATGAGGTATAGTACTATATGGGGGAGCCTATAAAGATGCACAGTATGTAATGAGGTATAGTACTATATGGGGAGCCTATAAAGATGTACAGTATGTAATGAGGTATAGTACTATATGGGGGAGCCTATAAAGATGTACAGTATGTAATGAGGTATAGTACTATATGGGGGAGCCTATAAAGATGCACAGTATGTAATGATGTATAGTACTATATGGGGGAGCCTATAAAGTTGCACAGTATGTAATGAGGTATAGTACTATATGGGGAAATACTATAAAGATGCACAGTATGTAATGAGGTATAGTACTATATGGAGGAGCCTATAGAGATGCACAGTATGTAATGAGGTATAGTACTATATTATGGGGAGCCTATAAAGATGCACAGTATGTAATGAGGTATAGTACAATATGGGGGAGTCTATAAAGATGCACAGTATGTAATGAGGTATAGTACTATATGGGGGACCCTATAAAGATGCACAGTATGTAATGAGGTATAGTACTATATGGGGGAGCCTATAAAGATGCACAGTATGTAATGAGGTATAGTACTATATGGGGGAGCCTATAAAGATGCACAGTATGTAATGAGGTATAGTACTATATTATGGGGAGCCTATAAAGATGCACAGTATGTAATGAGGTATAGTACTATATTATGGGGAGCCTATAAAGATGTACATTATGTAATGAGGTATAGTACTATATGGGGGAGCCTATAAAGATGCACAGTATGTAATGAGGTATAGTACTATATGGGGAGCCTATAAAGATGTACAGTATGTAATGAGGTATAGTACCATATGGGGGAGCCTATAAAGATGTACAGTATGTAATGAGGTATAGTACTATATGGGGGAGCCTATAAAGATGCACAGTATGTAATGAGGTATAGTACTATATTATGGGGAGCCTATAAAGATGTACAGTATGTAATGAGGTATAGTACTATATGGAGGAGCCTATAAAGATGCACAGTATGTAATGAGGTATAGTACTATATTATGGGGAGCCTATAAAGATGTACAGTATGTAATGAGGTATAGTACTATATGGGGGAGCCTATAAAGATGCACAGTATGTAATGAGGTATAGTACTATATGGGGAGCCTATAAAGATGTACAGTATGTAATGAGGTATAGTACTATATGGGGGAGCCTATAAAGATGCACAGTATGTAATGAGGTATAGTACTATATATGGGAGCCTATAAAGATGTACAGTATGTAATGAGGTATAGTACAATATATGGAGAAGCCTATAAAGATACACAGTATGTAATGAGGTATAGTACTATATGGGGGAGCCTATAAAGATGTACAGTATGTAATGAGGTATAGTACTATATGGGGAGCCTATAAAGATGCACAGTATGTAATGATGTATAGTACTATATGGGGGAGCCTATAAAGTTGCACAGTATGTAATGAGGTATAGTACTATCTATGGGAGCCTATAAAGATGTACAGTATGTAATGAGGTATAGTACTATATGGAGGAGCCTATAAAGATACACAGTATGTAATGAGGTATAGTACTATATGGGGAGCCTATAAAGATGCACAGTATGTAATGAGGTATAGTACTATATGGAGGAGCCTATAAAGATGTACAGTATGTAATGAGGTATAGTACTATATGGGGGAGCCTATAAAGTTGCACAGTATGTAATGAGGTATAGTACTATATGGAGGAGTCTATAAAGATGCACAGTATGTAATGAGGTATAGTACTATATGGGGAGCCTATAAAGATGCACAGTATGTAATGAGATATAGTACTATATGGAGGAGCCTATAAAGATGCACAGTATGTAATGAGGTATAGTACTATATGAGGGAGCCTATAAAGATGTACAGTATGTAATGAGGTATAGTACTATATGGAGGAGCCTATAAAAGATGCACAGTATGTAATGAGGTATAGCACTATATATGGGAGCCTATAAAGATGCACAGTATGTAATGAGGTATAGTACTATATGGGGAGCCTATAAAGATGTACAGAATGTAATGAGGTATAGTACTATATGGAGGAGCCTATAAAGGTGCACAGTATGTAATGAGGTATAGTACTATATGGAGGAGCCTATAAAGATGTACAGTATGTAATGAGGTATAGTACTATATGGAGGAGCCTATAAAGATGCACAGTATGTAATGAGGTATAGTACTATATGGGATAGTCTATAAAGATGCACAGTATGTAATGAGGTATAGTACTATATGGGGGAGCCTATAAAGATGCACAGTATGTAATGAGGTATAGTACTATATGGGGAGCCTATAAAGACACAGTATGTAATGAGGTATAGTACTATATGGAGGAGCCTATAAAGATGCACAGTATGCAATGAGGTATAGTACTATATGGGGAGCCTATAAAGATGCACAGTATGTAATGAGGTATAGTACTTAATGGGGAGCCTATAAAGAAGCACAGTATGTAATGAGGTATAGTACTATATGGGGAGCCTATAAAGATGCACAGTATGTAATGAGGTATAGTACTATATGGGGGAGCCTATAAAGTTGCACAGTATGTAATGAGGTATAGTACTATATGGGGAGCCTATAAAGATGCACAGTATGTAATGAGGTATAGTACTATATGGAGGAGCCTATAAAGATGCACAGTATGTAATGAGGTATAGTACTATATTATGGGGAGCCTATAAAGATGTACAGTATGTAATGAGGTATAGTACTATATGGGGAACCCTATAAAGATGTACAGTATGTAACGAGGTATAGTACTATATGGGGGAGCCTATAAAGATGCACAGTATGTAATGAGGTATAGTACTATATGGGGAGCCTATAAAGATGTACAGTATGTAATGAGGTATAGTACTATATGGGGGAGCCTATAAAGATGTACTGTATGTAATGAGGTATAGTACTATATGGGGGAGCCTATAAAGATGCACAGTATGTAATGAGGTATAGTACTATATGGGGAGCCTATAAAGATGCACAGTATGTAATGAGTTATAGTACTATATGGAGGAGCCTATAAAGAAGCACAGTATGTAATGAGGTATAGTACTATATGGAGGAGCCTATAAAGATGCACAGTATGTAATGAGGTATAGTACTATATGGTGGAGCCTATAAAGAAGTACAGTATGTAATGAGGTATAGTACTATATGGGGAAGCCTATAAAGATGCACAGTATGTAATGAGGTATAGTACTATATGGGGAAGCCTATAAAGATGCACAGTATGTAATGAGGTATAGTACTATATGGAGGAGCCTATAAAGATGCACAGTATGTAATGAGGTATAGTACTATATTATGGGGAGCCTATAAAGATGTACAGTATGTAATGAGGTATAGTACAATATGGGGGAGTCTATAAAGATGCACAGTATGTAATGAGGTATAGTACTATATGGGGGAGCCTATAAAGATGCACAGTATGTAATGAGGTATAGTACTATATGGGGGAGCCTATAAAGATGCACAGTATGTAATGAGGTATAGTACTATATGGGGGAGCCTATAAAGATGCACAGTATGTAATGAGGTATAGTACTATATTATGGGGAGCCTATAAAGATGCACAGTATGTAATGAGGTATAGTACTATATTATGGGGAGCCTATAAAGATGCACAGTATGTAATGAGGTATAGTACTATATTATGGGGAGCCTATAAAGATGTACAGTATGTAATGAGGTATAGTACTATATGGGGGAGACTATAAAGATGTACAGTATGTAATGAGGTATAGTACTATATGGGGGAGCCTATAAAGATGCACAGTATGTAATGAGGTATAGTACTATATGGAGGAGCCTATAAAGGTGCACAGTATGTAATGAGGTATAGTACTATATGGAGGAGACTATAAAGATGCACAGTATGTAATGAGGTATAGTACTATATGGAGGAGCCTATAAAGATGCACAGTATGTAATGAGGTATAGTACTATATGGGGAGCCTATAAAGATGCACAGTATGTAATGAGGTATAGTATTATATGGGGAGCCTATAAACACACAGTATGTAATGAGGTATAGTACTATATGGGGGAGCCTATTAAGATGCACAGTATGTAATGAGGTATAGTACTATATGGGGAGCCTATAAAGACACAGTATGTAATGAGGTATAGTACTATATGGAGGAGCCTATAAAGATGCACAGTATGTAATGAGGTATGGTACTATATGGGGGAGCCTATAAAGATGCACAGTATGTAATGAGGTATAGTACTATATGGGGGAGCCTATAAAGATGCACAGTATGTAATGAGGTATAGTACTATATTATGGGGAGCCTATAAAGATGTACAGTATGTAATGAGGTATAGTACTATATGGGGAGCCTATAAAGATGCACAGTATGTAATGAGTTATAGTACTATATTATGGGGAGCCTATAAAGATGTACAGAATGTAATAAGGTATAGTACTATATGGGGGAGCCTATAAAGATGCACAGTATGTAATGAGGTATAGTACTATATGGGGAGCCTATAAAGATGTACAGTATGTAATGAGGTATAGTACTATATGGGGAGCCTATAAAGATGCACAGTATGTAATGAGTTATAGTACTATATGGTGGAGCCTATAAAGATGTACAGTATGTAATGAGGTATAGTACTATATGGGGAGCCTATAAAGATGTACAGAATGTAATGAGGTATAGTACTATATGGGGGAGCCTATAAAGATGCACAGTATGTAATGATGTATAGTACTATATGGGGGAGCCTATAAAGATGCACAGTATGTAATGAGGTATAGTACTATATGGAGGAGCCTATAAAGATGCACAGTATGTAATGAGGTATAGAACTATATGGGGAGCCTATAAAGATGCACAGTATGTAATGAGGTATAGTACTATATGGAGGAGACTATAAAGATGCACAGTATGTAATGAGGTATAGTACTATATGGAGGAGACTATAAAGATGCACAGTATGTAATGAGGTATAGTACTATATGGAGGAGACTATAAAGATGCACAGTATGTAATGAGGTATAGTACTATATGGAGGAGCCTATAAAGATGCACAGTATGTAATGAGGTATGGTACTATATGGGGGAGCCTATAAAGATGCACAGTATGTAATGAGGTATAGTACTATATGGGGAGCCTATAAAGACACAGTATGTAATGAGGTATAGTACTATATGGAGGAGCCTATAAAGATGTACTGTATGTAATGAGGTATAGTACTATATGGAGGAGCCTATAAAGATGCACAGTATGTAATGAGGTATAGTACAATATGGGGAGCCTATAAAGATGCACAGTATGTAATGAGGTATAGTACTATATGGGGAGCCCATAAAGATGTACAGTATGTAATGAGGTATAGTACTATATGGGGGAGTCTATAAAGATGCACAGTATGTAATGAGGTATAGTACTATATGGAGGAGCCTATAAAGATCCACAGTATGTAATGAGGTATAGTACTATATGGGGAGCCTATAAAGATGCACAGTATGTAATGAGTTATAGTACTATATGGTGGAGCCTATAAAGATGTACAGTATGTAATGAGGTATAGTACTATATGGGGAGCCTATAAAGATGTACAGAATGTAATGAGGTATAGTACTATATGGGGGAGCCTATAAAGATGCACAGTATGTAATGATGTATAGTACTATATGGGGGAGCCTATAAAGATGCACAGTATGTAATGAGGTATAGTACTATATGGAGGAGCCTATAAAGATGCACAGTATGTAATGAGGTATAGTACTATATGGGGGAGTCTATAAAGATGCACAGTATGTAATGAGGTATAGTACTATATGGGGAGCCTATAAAGATGCACAGTATGTAATGAGGTATAGTACTATATGGAGGAGACTATAAAGATGCACAGTATGTAATGAGGTATAGTACTATATGGAGGAGCCTATAAAGATGCACAGTATGTAATGAGGTATAGTACTATATGGGGAGCCTATAGAGATGCACAGTATGTAATGAGGTATAGTATTATATGGGGAGCCTATAAACACACAGTATGTAATGAGGTATAGTACTATATGGGGGAGCCTATTAAGATGCACAGTATGTAATGAGGTATAGTACTATATGGGGAGCCTATAAAGACACAGTATGTAATGAGGTATAGTACTATATGGAGGAGCCTATAAAGATGCACAGTATGTAATGAGGTATGGTACTATATGGGGGAGCCTATAAAGATGCACAGTATGTAATGAGGTATAGTACTATATGGGGAGCCTATAAAGACACAGTATGTAATGAGGTATAGTACTATATGGAGGAGCCTATAAAGATGTACTGTATGTAATGAGGTATAGTACTATATGGAGGAGCCTATAAAGATGCACAGTATGTAATGAGGTATAGTACTATATGGGGAGCCTATAAAGATGCACAGTATGTAATGAGGTATAGTACTATATGGGGAGCCCATAAAGATGTACAGTATGTAATGAGGTATAGTACTATATGGGGGAGTCTATAAAGATGCACAGTATGTAATGAGGTATAGTACTATATGGAGGAGCCTATAAAGATCCACAGTATGTAATGAGGTATAGTACTATATGGGGAGCCTATAAAGATGCACAGTATGTAATGAGTTATAGTACTATATGGGGAGCCTATAAAGATGTACAGTATGTAATGAGGTATAGTACTATATGGGGGAGTCTATAAAGATGCACAGTATGTAATGAGGTATAGTACTATATGGAGGAGCCTATAAAGATCCACAGTATGTAATGAGGTATAGTACTATATGGGGAGCCTATAAAGATGCACAGTATGTAATGAGTTATAGTACTATATGGTGGAGCCTATAAAGATGTACAGTATGTAATGAGGTATAGTACTATATGGGGAGCCTATAAAGATGTACAGTATGTAATGAGGTATAGTACTATATGGGGAGCCTATAAAGATGCACAGTATGTAATGAGGTATAGTACTATATGGGGGAGTCTATAAAGAGGCACAGTATGTAATGAGGTATAGTACTATATTATGGGGAGCCTATAAAGATGCACAGTATGTAATGAGGTATAGTACTATATGGGGGAGCCTATAAAGATGCACAGTATGTAATGAGGTATAGTACTATATTATGGGGAGCCTATAAAGATGCACAGTATGTAATGAGGTATAGTACTATATGGGGGAGCCTATAAAGATGCACAGTATGTAATGAGGTATAGTACTATATGGAGGAGCCTATAAAGATGTACTGTATGTAATGAGGTATAGTACTATATTATGGGGAGCCTATAAAGATGCACAGTATGTAATGAGGTATAGTACTATATGGGGGAGCCTATAAAGATGCACAGTATGTAATGAGGTATAGTACTATATGGAGGAGCCTATAAAGATGCACAGTATGTAATGAGTTATAGTACTATATGGTGGAGCCTATAAAGATGTACAGTATGTAATGAGGTATAGTACTATATTGGGAGCCTATAAAGATGTACAGAATGTAATGAGGTATAGTACTATATAGGGGAGCCTATAAAGATGCACAGTATGTAATGAGGTATAGTACTATATTATGGGGAGCCTATAAAGATGCACAGTATGTAATGAGGTATAGTACTATATTATGGGGAGCCTATAAAGATGTACAGTATGTAATGAGGTATAGTACTATATGGAGGAGCCTATAAAGATGCACAGTATGTAATGAGGTATAGTACTATATGGGGAGCCTATAAAGATGTACAGTATGTAATGAGGTATAGTACTATATGGGGAGCCTATAAAGATGCACAGTATGTAATGAGTTATAGTACTATATTATGGGGAGCCTATAAAGATGTACAGAATGTAATGAGGTATAGTACTATATGGGGGAGCCTATAAAGATGCACAGTATGTAATGAGGTATAGAACTATATGGGGAGCCTATAAAGATGCACAGTATGTAATGAGGTATAGTACTATATGGGGAGCCTATAAAGATGCACAGTATGTAATGAGTTATAGTACTATATGGTGGAGCCTATAAAGATGTACAGTATGTAATGAGGTATAGTACTATATGGGGAGCCTATAAAGATGTACAGAATGTAATGAGGTATAGTACTATATGGGGGAGCCTATAAAGATGCACAGTATGTAATGATGTATAGTACTATATGGGGAGCCTATAAAGATGCACAGTATGTAATGAGGTATAGTACTATATGGAGGAGCCTATAAAGATGCACAGTATGTAATGAGGTATAGTACTATATGGGGAGCCTATAAAGATGCACAGTATGTAATGAGGTATAGTACTATATGGAGGAGACTATAAAGATGCACAGTATGTAATGAGGTATAGTACTATATGGAGGAGACTATAAAGATGCACAGTATGTAATGAGGTATAGTACTATATGGAGGAGACTATAAAGATGCACAGTATGTAATGAGGTATAGTACTATATGGAGGAGCCTATAAAGATGCACAGTATGTAATGAGGTATGGTACTATATGGGGGAGCCTATAAAGATGCACAGTATGTAATGAGGTATAGTACTATATGGGGAGCCTATAAAGACACAGTATGTAATGAGGTATAGTACTATATGGAGGAGCCTATAAAGATGTACTGTATGTAATGAGGTATAGTACTATATGGAGGAGCCTATAAAGATGCACAGTATGTAATGAGGTATAGTACAATATGGGGAGCCTATAAAGATGCACAGTATGTAATGAGGTATAGTACTATATGGGGAGCCCATAAAGATGTACAGTATGTAATGAGGTATAGTACTATATGGGGGAGTCTATAAAGATGCACAGTATGTAATGAGGTATAGTACTATATGGTGGAGCCTATAAAGATGTACAGTATGTAATGAGGTATAGTACTATATGGGGAGCCTATAAAGATGTACAGAATGTAATGAGGTATAGTACTATATGGGGGAGCCTATAAAGATGCACAGTATGTAATGAGGTATAGTACAATATGGGGAGCCTATAAAGATGCACAGTATGTAATGAGGTATAGTACTATATGGGGAGCCCATAAAGATGTACAGTATGTAATGAGGTATAGTACTATATGGGGGAGTCTATAAAGATGCACAGTATGTAATGAGGTATAGTACTATATGGGGAGCCTATAAAGATGTACAGTATGTAATGAGGTATAGTACTATATGGAGGAGCCTATAAAGATGCACAGTATGTAATGAGGTATGGTACTATATGGGGGAGCCTATAAAGATGCACAGTATGTAATGAGGTATAGTACTATATGGGGGAGCCTATAAAGATGTACAGTATGTAATGAGGTATAGTACTATATTATGGGGAGCCTATAAAGATGCACAGTATGTAATGAGGTATAGTACTATATTATGGGGAGTCTATAAAGATGCACAATATGTAATGAGGTATAGTACTATATGGGGGAGCCTATAAAGATGCACAGTATGTAATGAGGTATAGTACTATATGGAGGAGCCTATAAAGATGCACAGTATGTAATGAGGTATAGTACTATATGGGGGAGTCTATAAAGATGCACAGTATGTAATGAGGTATAGTACTATATGGGGAGCCTATAAAGATGCACAGTATGTAATGAGGTATAGTACTATATGGAGGAGACTATAAAGATGCACAGTATGTAATGAGGTATAGTACTATATGGAGGAGCCTATAAAGATGCACAGTATGTAATGAGGTATAGTACTATATGGGGAGCCTATAGAGATGCACAGTATGTAATGAGGTATAGTATTATATGGGGAGCCTATAAACACACAGTATGTAATGAGGTATAGTACTATATGGGGGAGCCTATTAAGATGCACAGTATGTAATGAGGTATAGTACTATATGGGGAGCCTATAAAGACACAGTATGTAATGAGGTATAGTACTATATGGAGGAGCCTATAAAGATGCACAGTATGTAATGAGGTATGGTACTATATGGGGGAGCCTATAAAGATGCACAGTATGTAATGAGGTATAGTACTATATGGGGAGCCTATAAAGACACAGTATGTAATGAGGTATAGTACTATATGGAGGAGCCTATAAAGATGTACTGTATGTAATGAGGTATAGTACTATATGGAGGAGCCTATAAAGACACAGTATGTAATGAGGTATAGTACTATATGGAGGAGCCTATAAAGATGTACTGTATGTAATGAGGTATAGTACTATATGGAGGAGCCTATAAAGATGTACTGTATGTAATGAGGTATAGTACTATATGGGGAGCCTATAAAGACACAGTATGTAATGAGGTATAGTACTATATGGAGGAGCCTATAAAGATGTACTGTATGTAATGAGGTATAGTACTATATGGAGGAGCCTATAAAGATGCACAATATGTAATGAGGTATAGTACTATATGGAGGAGCCTATAAAGATGCACAGTATGTAATGAGGTATAGTACTATATGGGGAGCCTATAAAGATGCACAGTATGTAATGAGGTATAGTACTATATGGGGAGCCCATAAAGATGTACAGTATGTAATGAGGTATAGTACTATATGGAGGAGCCTATAAAGATGCACAGTATGTAATGAGGTATAGTACTATATGGGGAGCCTATAAAGATGCACAGTATGTAATGAGGTATAGTACTATATGGGGAGCCCATAAAGATGTACAGTATGTAATGAGGTATAGTACTATATGGGGGAGTCTATAAAGATGCACAGTATGTAATGAGGTATAGTACTATATGGAGGAGCCTATAAAGATCCACAGTATGTAATGAGTTATAGTACTATATGGTGGAGCCTATAAAGATGTACAGTATGTAATGAGGTATAGTACTATATGGGGAGCCTATAAAGATGTACAGTATGTAATGAGGTATAGTACTATATGGGGAGCCTATAAAGATGCACAGTATGTAATGAGGTATAGTACTATATGGGGGAGTCTATAAAGAGGCACAGTATGTAATGAGGTATAGTACTATATTATGGGGAGCCTATAAAGATGCACAGTATGTAATGAGGTATAGTACTATATGGGGGAGTCTATAAAGATGCACAGTATTTAATGAGGTATAGTACTATATGGGGGACCCTATAAAGATGCACAGTATGTAATGAGGTATAGTACTATATGGGGGAGCCTATAAAGATGCACAGTATGTAATGAGGTATAGTACTATATGGGGGAGCCTATAAAGATGCACAGTATGTAATGAGGTATAGTACTATATTATGGGGAGCCTATAAAGATGCACAGTATGTAATGAGGTATAGTACTATATTATGGGGAGCCTATAAAGATGCACAATATGTAATGAGGTATAGTACTATATGGGGGAGCCTATAAAGATGCACAGTATGTAATGAGGTATAGTACTATATTATGGGGAGCCTATAAAGATGCACAATATGTAATGAGGTGTAGTACTATATTATGGGGAGCCTATAAAGATGCACAATATGTAATGAGGTATAGTACTATATGGGGGAGCCTATAAAGATGTACAGTATGTAATGAGGTATAGTACTATATTATGGGGAGCCTATAAAGATGCACAGTATGTAATGAGGTATAGTACTATATTATGGGGAGCCTATAAAGATGCACAGTATGTAATGAGGTATAGTACTATATTATGGGGAGCCTATAAAGATGCACAATATGTAATGAGGTATAAGTACTATATGGGGGAGCCTATAAAGATGCACAGTATGTAATGAGGTATAGTACTATATTATGGGGAGCCTATAAAGATGCACAATATGTAATGAGGTGTAGTACTATATTATGGGGAGCCTATAAAGATGCACAATATGTAATGAGGTATAGTACTATATGGGGGAGCCTATAAAGATGTACAGTATGTAATGAGGTATAGTACTATATTATGGGGAGCCTATAAAGATGCACAGTATGTAATGAGGTATAGTACTATATTATGGGGAGCCTATAAAGATGCACAATATGTAATGAGGTATAGTACTATATGGGGGAGCCTATAAAGATGCACAGTATGTAATGAGGTATAGTACTATATTATGGGGAGCCTATAAAGATGCACAATATGTAATGAGGTGTAGTACTATATGGGGGAGCCTATAAAGATGTACAGTATGTAATGAGGTATAGTACTATATGGGGAAGCCTATAAAGATGCACAGTATGTAATGAGGTATAGTACTATATGGGGAAGCCTATAAAGATGCACAGTATGTAATGAGGTATAGTACTATATGGAGGAGCCTATAAAGATA
>NW_027448163.1:0-69345 GCF_038048845.1 Mixophyes fleayi | reverse complement strand
ATTTATGAATCTTGATTCATGATTCATGATTCGATTCATGATTCATGATTCGATTCATGATTCATGATTCATGATTCAATTCATGATTCATGATTCATGATTCAATTCATGATTCATAATTCAATTCATGATTCGAATTATGATTCATGATTCAATTTATGATTCATGATTCATGATTCAATTCATGATTCATGATTCATGATTCATGATTCAATTCATGATTCATGATTCATGATTCAATTCATGATTCAGGATTCATGATTCAATTCATGATTCAATTTATGATTCATGATTCATGATTCAATTCATGATTCAATTGATGATTCATGATTCAAGATTCGATTCATGATTCATGATTCAATTCATAATTCATGATTCATGTTTCATGATTCATGATTCGATTCATGATTCATGATTTTTGATTCATGATTCAATTCATAATTCATGATTCGATTCATGATTCTTGATTCGTGATTTATGATCCGATTCATGATTCATGATTTAATTCATGATTTATGATTCATTACTGATGATTCAATTCATTAATCATGATTCATGATTCGATTCATGATTCATGATTCAATTCATGTTTCATAATTCATGATTCATGATTCAATTCATGATTCATGATTCAAGATTCATGATTCAATTCATGATTCATATTTCGATTCATGAATCTTGATTCATGATTCATGATTCGATTCATGATTCATTATTCATGATTCAATTCATGATTCATGATTTAATTCATGATTCATAATTCAATTAATGATTCATGATTCATGATTCAATATATGATTTATGATATGATTCATGATTCATGATTCAATTCATGATTCATGATTCATGCTTCAATTCATGATTCATGATTCAAGATTCAATTCATAATTCATGATTCATGATTCAATTCATGATTCATGATTCATGCTTCAATTCATGATTCATGATTCAAGATTCAATTCATAATTCATGATTCATGATTCAATTCATGATTCATGATTGATGATTCAATTCATGATTCATGATTCAATTCATGATTCATGATTCAATTCATGATTCGATTCCTGATTCATTTCATGATTCATGATTCGATTTATGATTCTTGATTCATGATTCAATTCAAGATTCATGATTCATGATTCAATTCATGATTCATGATTCATGATTCAATTCATGATTCAATTCATGATTCATGATTCTTTTCTTGATTCAATTCATGATTCATGATTCGATTCATGATTCATGATTGAATTCATGATTAAATTCATGATTCATGATTCGATTTATGATTCATGATTCAATTCATGATTCATGATTCATGATTCAATTCATGATTCATGATTCATGATTCATGATTAATGATTCGATTCATGATTCAATTCATGATTCATGATTTGATTCATAAATCTTGATTCATGATTCGATTTATGAATCTTGATTCATGATTCATGATTCGATTCATGATTCATGATTCATGATTCAATTCATGATTCATGATTCAATTCATGATTCATAATTCAATTCATGATTCATGATTCATGATTCATGATTCATGATTCAATTCAAGATTCATGATTCGAATTATGATTCATGATTCAATTTATGATTCATGATTCATGATTCAATTCATGATTCATGATTCATGATTCATGATTCAATTCATGATTCATGATTCATGATTCATGATTCAATTCATGATTCAGGATTCATGATTCAATTCATGATTCAATTTATGATTCATGATTCATGATTCAATTCATGATTCAATTCATGATTCATGATTCAAGATTTGATTCATGATTCATGATTCAATTCATAATTCATGATTCATGATTCATGATTTATGATTCATGATTCGATTCATGATTCATGATTTTTGATTCATGATTCAATTCATAATTCATGATTCGATTCATGATTCTTGATTCATGATTTATGATCCGATTCATGATTCATGATTTAATTCATGATTTATGATTCATTACTGATGATTCAATTCATTAATCATGATTCATGATTCGATTCATGATTCATGATTCAATTCATGTTTCATAATTCATGATTCATGATTCAATTCATGATTCATGATTCATGATTGATGATTCATTTCATGATTCATGATTCAATTCATGTTTCATAATTCATGATTCATGATTCAATTCATGATTCATGATTCAATTCATGATTCATAATTCATTATTTAATTCATGATTCATGATTCAATTCATGATTCATGATTCAATTCATGATTCATGATTCATGATTCATGATTCATGATTCAATTCATGATTCATGATTCATGATTCATGATTTGATTCATGATTCATGATTCAATCCATGATTCATGTATATAGATTCATGATTCAATTCATGATTCATGATTCATGATTTAATTCATGATTCATGATTCATGATTCAAATTATGATTCAATTCATGATTCATGATTAATAATTCGATTCATGATTCATGATTCATGATTCAATTCATGATTGATGATTCAATTCATGATTCAATTCATGATTCGTGATTGATGATTCAATTCATGATTCATGATTCAATTCATGATTCATGATTCAATTCATGATTCGATTCCTGATTCATTTCATGATTCATGATTCGATTTATGATTCTTGATTCATGATTCAATTCATGATTCATGATTCATGATTCAATTCATGATTCAATTCATGATTCAATTCATGATTCGTGATTCACGATTCAATTCATGATTCATGATTCAGGATTCAAATTATGATTCAATTCATGATTCATGATTAATGATTCGATTCATGATTCATGATTCATGATTCAATTCATGATTCAATTCATGATTCGTGATTCATGATTCAATTCATCATTCATGATTCATGATTCAATTCATGATTCTTGATTCATGATTCAAGATTCAATTCATGATTCATGATTCAAGATTCAATTCATAATTCATGATTCATGATTCAATTTATGATTCATGATTCATGATTGATGATTCAATTCATGATTCAATTCATGATTCATGATTCAATTCATGATTTGATTTCTGATTCATTTCATGATTCATGATTCGATTTATGATTCTTGATTCATGATTCAATTCATGATTCATGATTCATGATTCTTTTCTTGATTCAATTCATGATTCATGATTTGATTCAATTCATGATTAGATTCATGATTCATGATTCAATTCATGATTCATGATTCATGATTCAATTCATGATTCATTATTCATGATTCATTATTCATGATTCGATTCATGATTCAATTCATGATTCATGATTTAAGATTCATGATTCAATTCATGATTCATGATTCGATTCATGAATCTTGATTCATGATTCATGAATCTTGATTCATGATTCATGATTCGATTCATGATTCATGATTCATGATTCAATTCATGATTCATGATTCAATTCATGATTCATAATTCAATTCATGATTCATGATTCATGATACAATTCATGATTTATGATATGATTCATGATTCATGATTCATGATTCAATTCATGATTCATGATTCATGATTCAATTCATAATTCAATTCATGATTCCTGATTCAATTCATGATTCATGATTTAATTCATGATTCATAATTCATGATTCATGATTCAATTCATGATTCATAATTCATGATTCATGATTCAATTCATGATTCATGATTCAATTCATGATTCATGATTTAATTCATGATTCATGATTCATGATTCAATTCATGATTCATGATTCATGATTCATGATTTGATTCATGATTCATGATTCAATCCATGATTCATGTATATAGATTCATGATTCAATTCATGATTCATGATTCATGATTTAATTCATGATTCATGATTCATGATTCAAATTATGATTCAATTTATGATTCATGATTAATGATTCGATTCATGATTCATGATTCATGATTCAATTCATGATTCATGATTCATGATTCAATTCATGATTCAATTCATGATTCGTGATTCATGATTCAATTCATGATTCATGATTCATGATTCAATTCATGATTCATGATTCAATTCATGATTCATGATTCAATTCATGATTCGATTCCTGATTCATTTCATGATTCATGATTCGATTTATGATTCTTGATTCATGATTCAATTCATGATTCATGATTCAATTCATGATTCAATTCATGATTCAATTCATGATTCGTGATTCATGATTCAATTCATGATTCATGATTCAGGATTCAAATTATGATTCAATTTATGATTCATGATTAATGATTCAATTCATGATTCATGATTCATGATTCAATTCATGATTCATGATTCATGATTCAATTCATGATTCAATTCATGATTCGTGATTCATGATTCAATTCATGATTCATGATTCATGATTCATGATTCAATTCATGATTCTTGATTCATGATTCAAGATTCGATTCATGATTCATGATTCAAGATTCAATTCATAATTCATGATTCATGATTCAATTTATGATTCATGATTCATGATTGATGATTCAATTCATGATTCATGATTCAATTCATGATTCATGATTCAATTCATGATTCGATTCCTGATTCATTTCATGATTCATGATTCGATTTATGATTCTTGATTCATGATTCAATTCATGATTCATGATTCATGATTCTTTTCTTGATTCAATTCATGATTCATGATTTGATTCAATTCATGATTAGATTCATGATTCATGATTCAATTCATGATTCATGATTCATGATTCAATTCATGATTCATTATTCATGATTCATTATTCATGATTCGATAAATGATTCAATTCATGATTCATGATTCAAGATTCATGATTCAATTCATGATTCATGATTCGATTCATGAATCTTGATTCATGATTCATGATTCGATTCATGATTCATGATTCATGATTCAATTCATGATTCATGATTCAATTCATGATTCATAATTCAATTCATGATTCATGATTCATGATACAATTCATGATTTATGATATGATTCATGATTCATGATTCATGATTCAATTCATGATTCATGATTCATGATTCAATTCATAATTCAATTCATGATTCATGATTCAATTCATGATTCATAATTCATGATTCATGATTCAATTCATGATTCATAATTCATGATTCATGATTCAATTCATGATTCATGATTCAATTCATGATTCATGATTCATGATTCAATTCATGATTCATAATTCAATTCATGATTCATGATTCATGATTCAATTCATGATTTATGATATGATTCATGATTCATGATTCATGATTCAATTCATGATTCATGATTCATGATTCAATTCATAATTCAATTCATGATTCATGATTCATGATTCAATTCATGATTCATGATGCAATTCATGATTCATAATTCATGATTCATGATTCAATTCAGGATTCATGATTCATAATTCATGATTTAATTCATGATTCATGATTCAATTCATGATTCATGATTCAATTCATGATTCATGATTCAATTCATGATTCATGATTCAATTCATGATTTAATTCCTGATTTAATTCATGATTCATGATTCGATTTATGATTCATGATTCAATTCATGATTCATGAATCAATTCATGATTCATGGTTCATGATTCAAGATTCAATTCATGATTCATGATTCATGATTCAATTCATGATTCAATTCATAATTCAGGATTAATTCATGTTTTAATTCATGATCCATGATTCAATTTATGATTCATGATTCATGATTCAATTCATGATTCGTGATTCATGATTCAATTCATGATTCAATTCATGATTCATGATTCATGATTCAATTCATGATTCAATTCATGAATTATGATTCTTTTCATGATTCAATTCATGATTCATGATTCATGATTTGATTCATGATTCATGATTAATGATTCAATTCATGATTCAATTCAAGATTCATGATTTGATTCATGATTCGTGATTCAATTCATGATTCATGATTCATGATTCATGATTCAATTCATAATTCATGATTCAATTCATGATTCATGATTCATGATTCATGATTCATTTCAGGATTCATCATTCGATTCGGGATTCAATTCATGATACAATTCATGATTCGTGATTCATGATTCAATTCATGATTCATGATTCATGATTCAAATTATGATTCAATTCATGATTCATGATTAATGATGCGATTCATGATTCATGATTCATGATTCAATTCATGATACATGATTCAATTCATGATTCAATTCATGATTCGTGATTCATGATTCAATTCATGATTCATGATTCATGATTCAATTCATGATTCATGATTCATGATTCAATTCATGATTCTTGATTCATGATTCAAGATTCGATTCATGATTCATGATTCAAGATTCAATTCATAATTCATGATTCATAATTCAATTCATGATTCATGATTCATGATTGATGATTCAATTCATGATTCATGATTCAATTCATCATTCATGATTCAATTCATGATTCGATTCCTGATTCATTTCATGATTCATGATTCGATTTATGATTCTTGATTCATGATTCAATTCATGATTCATGATTCATGATTCATTATTCATGATTCAATTCATGATTCAATTCATGAATTATGATTCTTTTCTTGATTCAATTCATGATTCATGATTTGATTCAATTCATGATTCAATTCATGATTCATGATTCAATTCATGATTTATGATTCATGATTCAATTCATGATTCATGATTTAAGATTCATGATTCAATTCATGATTCATGATTCGATTCATGAATCTTGATTCATGATTCATGATTCATAATTCAATTCATGATTCATGATTCATGATTCAATTAATGATTTATGATATGATTTATGATTCATGATTCAATTCATGATTCATGATTCATGATTCAATTCATAATTCAATTCATGATTCATGATTCAATTCATGATTCATGATTCAATTCATGATTCATAATTCATGATTCATGATTCAATTCATGATTCATAATTCATGATTCATGATTCAATTCATGATTCATGATTCAATTCATGATTCATGATTCATGATTCAATTCATGATTCATAATTCAATTCATGATTCATGATTCATGATTCAATTCATAATTCAATTCATGATTCATGATTCATGATTCAATTCATGATTCATGATTCAATTCATGATTCATAATTCATGATTCATGATTCAATTCATGATTCATGATTCAATTCATGATTCATGATTCATGATTCATGATTTAATTCATGATTCATGATTCAAGTCATGATTCATGATTCAATTTATGATTTATGATTCAATTCATGATTTGATTCCTGATTTAATTCATGATTTGATTTATGATTCATGATTCAATTCATGATTCATGAATCAATTCATGATTCATGGTTCATGATTCAAGATTCAATTCATGATTCATGATTCATGATTCAATTCATAATTCAATTCATAATTCATGATTCAATTCATGTTTTAATTCATGATTCATGATTCAATTTATGATTCATGATTCATGATTCAATTCATGATTCAATTCATGATTCATGATTCAATTCATGATTCATGATTCATGATTCAATTCATGATTCATGATTCATGATTCAATTCATGATTCATGAATTATGATTCAATTCATGATTCAATTTATGATTCATGATTCATGATTCAATTCATGATTCAATTCATGATTCATGATTCAAGATTCGATTCATGATTCATGATTCAATTCATAATTCATGATTCGTGATTCAATTCATGATTCATGATTCATGATTCAATTCATGATTCATAATCCATGATTCATGATTCAATTCATGATTCATGATTCAATTCATGATTCATGATTCAATTCATGATTCATGATTCAATTCATGATTTGATTCCTGATTTATGATTCATGATTCATGATTCAATTCATGATTCATGATTTATGATTCATGATTCAATTCATAATTCATGATTCGATTCATGATTCATGATTTATTTCATGATTTATGATTTATTACTCATGATTCAATTCATTAATCATGATTCATGATTCGATTCATGATTCATGATTCAATTCATGTTTCATAATTCATGATTCATGATTCAATTCATGATTCATGATTCATGATTGATGATTCAATTCATGATTCATGATTCAATTCATGATTCATGATTCAATTCATCATTCGATTCCTAAATCATTTCATGATTCATGATTCGATTTATGATTCTTGATTCGATTCATGATTCATGATTCATGATTCATGATTGGATTCATGATTCGTGATTCATGATTCAATTTATGATTCATGATTCATGATTCGATTCATGATTCATGATTCATGATTCAATTCATGATTTATGATTCGATTCATGATTCATGATTCCTGATTCAATTCATGATTCATGATTCATGATTCATGAGTCAAGTCATGATTCATGATACAATTCATGATTCAATTCATGATTCAATTCATGATTCATGATTCATGATTTAATTTATGATTCATGATTCATGATTCATGATTCACGATTCAATTAATGATTCATGATACAATTCATAATTCAATTCATGATTCATGATTCAATTCATGATTCCTAATTCATGATTCATAATTCAATTCATGATTCATGATTCAATTCATGATTCATGATTCAATTCATGATTCAATTCATGATTCATGATTCATGATTCATGATTCAATTCATGATTCAATTCATGATTCATGATTCAATTTATGATTCATGATTCATGATTCAATTCATGATTCAATTCATGATTAAATATTCGATTCATGACTCATGATTCATGATTCAATTCATGATTCAATTCATGATTCAATTCATGATTCATGATTCATGATTGGATTCATGATTCATGATTCAATTCATGATTCATGATTCAAATTATGATTCAATTCATGATTCTTGATTCATGATTAATGATTCAATTCATGATTTAATTCAAGATTCATGATTCGATTAATGATTCATGATTCAATTCATGATTCATGATTCATGATTCAATTCATGATTCATGATTCATGATTCAATTCATTATTCATTTTATGATTCATGATTCATGATTCAATTCATGATTCAATTCATGTTTCATGATTTATGATTAATGATTCAATTCATAATTCATGATTCGATTCATGATTCTTGATTCATGATTTATGATTCGATTCATGATTCATTATTTAATTCATGATTTATGATTCATTACTCATGATTCAATTCATTAATCATGATTCATTATTTAATTCATGATTTATGATTCATTACTCATGATTCAATTCATTAATCATGATTCAATTCATGATTCATGATTCAATTCATGATTCATGATTCAATTCATGATTCAATTCATGATTCATGATTCATGATTCATGATTCATGATTCAATTCATGATTCAATTTATGATTCATGATTCAATTTATGATTCATGATTCATGATTCAATTCATGATTCAATTCATGATTCATGATTCGATTCATGATTCATGATTCATGATTCAATTCATGATTCATGATTCAATTCATGATTCAAATTATGATTCAATTCATGATTCTTGATTCATGATTGATGATTCAATTCATGATTCATGATTCAATTCATGTTTCATAATTCATGATATATGTTTCAATTCATGATTCATGATTCAATTCATGATTCATGATTCATAATTCAATTCATGATTCATAATTCATGATTTAATTCATGATTCATGATTCATGATTCATGATTCAATTCATGATTCATGATTCATGATTCATGATTCGTTTCATGATTTATGATTCAATCCATGATTCATGATTCAAGATTCATAATTCAATTCATGATTCATGATTCAATCCATGATTCATGATTCAAGATTCATAATTCAATTCATGATTCATGATTCATGATTCATGATTCATGATTCAATTCATGATTCATGATTCATGATTTGATTCATGATTCATGATTAATGATTCAATTCATGATTCAATTCAAGATTCATGATTTGATTCATGATTCATGATTCAATTCATGATTCATGAATCATGATTCATGATTCAATTCATAATTCATGATTCAATTCATGATTCATGATTCATTTCAGGATTCATCATTCGATTCAGGATTCAATTCATGATTCAATTCATGATTCGTGATTCATGATTCAATTCATGATTCAATTCATGATTCATGATTCATGATTCAAATTATGATTCAATTCATGATTCATGATTAATGATTCGATTCATGATTCATGATTCAATTCATGATTCATGATTCATGATTCAATTCATGATTCAATTCTAGATTCGTGATTCATGATTCAATTCATGATTCATGATTCAATTCATGATTCATGATTAATGATTCGATTCATGATTCATGATTAATGATTCGATTCATGATTCATGATTCAATTCATGATTCTTGATTCATGATTCAAGATTCGATTCATGATTCATGATTCAAAATTCAATTCATAATTCATGATTCATGATTCAATTCATGATTCATTATTCATGATTGATGATTCAATTCATGATTCATGATTCAATTCATGATTCATGATTCAATTCATGATTCGATTCCTGATTCATTTCATGATTCATGATTCGATTTATGATTCTTGATTCATGATTCAATTCATGATTCATGATTCAATTCATGATTCATGATTCAATTCATGATTCAATTCATGATTCAATTCATGATTCATGATTCAATTCATGATTCATTATTCATGATTCATTATTCATGATTCGATTCATGATTCAATTCATGATTCATGATTCAAGATTCATGATTCAATTCATGATTCATGATTCGTTTCATGAATCTTGATTCATGATTCATGATTCGATTCATGATTCATGATTCATGATTCAATTCATGATTCATGATTCATGATTCAATTCATGATTCATAATTCAATTCATGATTCATGATTCATGATTCAATTCATGATTTATGATATGATTCATGATTCATGATTCAATTCATGATTCATGATTCATGATTCAATTCATAATTCAATTCATGATTCAATTCATGATTCATGATTCAATTTATGATTCATGATTCATGATTCAATTCATGATTAAATTCATGATTCATGATTCGATTCATGATTCATGATTCATGATTCAATTCATGATTCATGATTCAAATCATGATTCAAATTATGATTCAATTCATGATTCTTGATTCATGATTGATGATTCAATTCATGATTCATGATTCAATTCATGTTTCATAATTCATGATATATGATTCAATTCATGATTCATGATTCAATTCATGATTCATGATTCATAATTCAATTCATGATTCATAATTCATGATTTAATTCATGATTCATGATTCATGATTCAATTCATGATTCATGATTCATGATTCGTTTCATGATTTATGATTCAATCCATGATTCATGATTCAAGATTCATAATTCAATTCATGATTCATGATTCAATCCATGATTCATGATTCAAGATTCATAATTCAATTCATGATTCATGATTCAATTCATGATTCATGATTCATGATTTGATTCATGATTCATGATTAATGATTCAATTCATGATTCAATTCAAGATTCATCATTTGATTCATGATTCATGATTCAATTCATGATTCATGAATCATGATTCATGATTCAATTCATAATTCATGATTCAATTCATGATTCATGATTCATGATTCATGATTCATTTCAGGATTCATCATTCGATTCAGGATTCAATTCATGATTCAATTCATGATTCGTGATTCATGATTCAATTCATGATTCATGATTCATGATTCAATTCATGATTCATGATTCATGATTCAAATTATGATTCAATTCATGATTCATGATTAATGATTCGATTCATGATTCATGATTCAATTCATGATTCATGATTCATGATTCAATTCATGATTCAATTCTAGATTCGTGATTCATGATTCAATTCATGATTCATGATTCAATTCATGATTCATGATTCATGATTCAATTCATGATTCAATTCTAGATTCGTGATTCATGATTCAATTCATGATTCATGATTCAATTCATGATTCATGATTAATGATTCGATTCATGATTCATGATTAATGATTCGATTCATGATTCATGATTCAATTCATGATTCTTGATTCATGATTCAAGATTCGATTCATGATTCATGATTCAAAATTCAATTCATAATTCATGATTCATGATTCAATTCATGATTCATGATTCATGATTGATGATTCAATTCATGATTCATGATTCAATTCATGATTCATGATTCAATTCATGATTCGATTCCTGATTCATTTCATGATTCATGATTCGATTTATGATTTTTGATTCATGATTCAATTCATGATTCATGATTCAATTCATGATTCATGATTCAATTCATGATTCAATTCATGATTCAATTCATGATTCATGATTCAATTCATGATTCATGATTCATGATTCAATTCATGATTCATTATTCATGATTCATTATTCATGATTCGATTCATGATTCAATTCATGATTCATGATTCAAGATTCATGATTCAATTCATGATTCATGATTCGTTTCATGAATCTTGATTCATGATTCATGATTCGATTCATGATTCATGATTCATGATTCAATTCATGATTCATGATTCATGATTCAATTCATGATTCATAATTCAATTCATGATTCATGATTCATGATTAAATTCATGATTTATGATATGATTCATGATTCATGATTCATGATTCAATTCATGATTCATGATTCATGATTCAATTCATAATTCAATTCATGATTCATGATTCCATTCATGATTCATGATTCAATTCATGATTTATAATTCATGATTCATGATTCAATTCATGATTCATGATTCAATTCATGATTCATGATTCATGATTCAATTCATGATTCATAATTCAATTCATGATTCATGATTCATGATTCAATTCATGATTTATGATATGATTCATGATTCATAATTCATGATTCAATTCTTGATTCATGATTCTTGATTCAATTCATAATTCAATTCATGATTCATGATTCAATTCATGATTCATGATTCAATTCATGATTTATAATTCATGATTCATGATTCAATTCATGATTCATAATTCAATTCATGATTCATGATTCATGATTCAATTCATGATTCATGATTCAATTCATGATTCATAATTCATGATTCATGATTCAATTCATGATTCATGATTCATGATTCATGATTTAATTCATGATTCATGATTCAATTCATGATTCATGATTCAATTCATGATTTGATTCCTGATTTAATTCATGATTCATGATTCGATTTATGATTCATGATTCAATTCATGATTCATGATTCATGAATCAATTCATGATTCATGATTCATGATTCAAATTATGATTCAATTCATGATTCATGATTCATGATTAATGATTCAATTCAAGATTCATGATTCGAATTATGATTCATGATTCAATTCATGATTCATGATTCAATTCATGATTCATGATTCATGATTCAATTCATGATTCATGATTCATGATTCATGATTCAATTCATGATTCATGATTCATGATTCAATTCATGATTCGAATTATGATTCATGATTCATGATTCAATTCATGATTCAATTCATGATTCATGATTCAAGATTCGATTCATGATTCATGATTCAATTCATAATTCATGATTCATGATTCAATTCATGATTCATGATTCATGATTTAATTCATGATTCATGATTCAATTCATGATTCATGATTCAAATTATGATTCATGATTCAATTCATGATTTGATTCCTGATTTATGATTCATGATTCATGATTCGATTCATGATTCATGATTTATGATTCATGATTCAATTCATAATTCATGATTCGATTCATGATTCATGATTTATTTCATGATTTATGATTCATTAATCATGATTCAATTCATTAATCATGATTCATGATTCGATTCATGATTCATGATTCAATTCATGATTCAATTCATGATTCATGATTCATGATTCAATTTATGATTCATGATTCATGATTCAATTCATGATTCATGATTCAATTCATGATTCAATTCATGATTCATGATTCATGATTCATGATTCAATTCATGATTCAATTCATGATTCATGATTCAATTTATGATTCATGATTCATGATTCAATTAATGATTCAATTCATGATTCATGATTCGATTCATGATTCATGATTCATGATTCAATTCATGATTCAATTCATGATTCATGATTCATGATTGGATTCATGATTCAATTCATGATTCATGATTCAAAATATGATTCAATTCGTGATTCTTGATTCATGATTAATGATTTATGATTCATGATTCAATTCAAGATTCATGATTCGATTCATGATTCATGATTCAATTCATGATTTATGATTCATGATTCAATTCATGATTCATGATTCATGATTCAATTCATGATTCAATTTATGATTCATGATTCTTGATTCAATTCATGATTCAATTTATGATTCATGATTTATGATTCATGATTCAATTCATAATTCATGATTCGATTCATGATTCTTGATTTATGATTTATGATTCGATTCATGATTCATTATTTAATTCATTATTTATGATTCATTACTCATGATTCAATTCATTAATCATGATTCATGATTCGATTCATGATTCATGATTCAATTCATGATTCATGATTCAATTCATGATTCATGATTCAATTCATGATTCATGATTCAATTCATGATTCAATTCATGATTCATGATTCATGATTCATGATTTATTTCATGATTCAATTCATGATTCAATTCATGATTCAAGATTCAATTTATGATTCATGATTCATGATTCAATTCATGATTCAATTCATGATTCATGATTCGATTCATGATTCATGATTCATGATTCAATTCATGATTCAATTCATGATTCATGATTCATGATTGGATTCATGATTCATGATTCAATTCATGATTCAAATTATGATACAATTCATGATTCTTGATTCATGATTAATGATTCAATTCATGATTCGATTCAAGATTCATGATTCGATTCATGAGTTATGATTCAATTCATGATTCATGATTCATGATTCATGATTCAATTCATGATTCATGATTCATGATTCAATTCATGATTCAATTTATGATTCATGATTCATGATTTAATTCATGATTCATGATTCAATTCATGATTCAATTCATGATTCATGATTCATGATTCATGATTCAATTCATGATTCAATTCATGATTCAATTCATGATTCATGATTCAATTTATGATTCATGATTCATGATTCAATTCATGATTCAATTCATGATTCATGATTCGATTCATGATTCATGATTCATGATTCAATTCATGATTCAATTCATGATTCATGATTGGATTCATGATTCATGATTCAATTCATGATTCAAATTATGATTCAATTCATGATTCTTGATTCATGATTAATGATTCAATTCATGATTCGATTCAAGATTCATGATTCGATTCATGATTCATGATTCAATTATGATTCATGATTCATGATTCATGATTCAATTCATGATTCATGATTCATGATTCAATTCATGATTCAATTTATGATTCATGATTCATGATTTAATTCATGATTCAATTCATGATTCATGATTCAAGATTCGATTCATGATTCATGATTTATGATTCATGATTCAATTCATAATTCATGATTCGATTCATGATTCTTGATTCATGATTTATGATTCGATTCATGATTCATGATTTAATTCATGATTTATGATTCATTACTCATGATTCAATTTATTAATCATGATTCATGATTCGATTCATGATTCATGATTCAATTCATGTTTCATGATTCATGATTCAATTCATCAAGCGATTCCTAAATCATTTCATGATTCATGATTAGATTTATGATTCTTGATTCGACTCATGATTCCTGATGCAATTCATGATTCAATTCATGATTCATGATTCGATTCATGATTCATAATTCAATTCATGATTCATGATTCAATTCATGATTCATGATTCGATTCATGAATTATGATTCAATCCATGATTCATGATTCAAGATTCATGATTCAATTCATGATTCATGATTCGAATTATGAATCTTAATTCATGATTCACGATTCGATTCATGATTCATGATTCATGATTCAATTCATGATTCATGATTCATGATTCATGATTCAATTCATGATTCATGATTCATGATTGATGATTCAATTCATGATTCATGATTCATGATTGATTCATGATTCAATTCATGATTTGATTCCTGATTCATTTCATGATTCATGATTCGATTTATGATTCTTGATTCATGATTCAATTCATGATTCATGATTCATGATTCAATTCATGATTCATGATTCATGATTCAATTCATGATTCAATTCATGATTCAATTCATGATTCATGATTCTTTTCTTGATTCAATTCATGATTCATGATTGGATTCATGATTCATGATTCGATTTATGATTCATGATTCAATTCATGATTCATGATTCATGATTCAATTCATGATTCATGATTCAATTCATGATTCAAATTATGATACAATTCATGATTCTTGATTCATGATTAATGATTCAATTCATGATTCATGATTCGATTCATGAATCTTGATTCATGTTTCATGATTCGATTCATGATTCATGATTCATGATTCAATTCATGATTCATGATTCATGATTCAATTCATGATTCATAATTCAATTCATGATTCATGATTCATGATTCAATTCATGATTCAATTCATGATTCATGATTCAATTCATGTTTTAATTCATGATTCAATTCATGATTCATGATTCATGATTCAATTCATGATTCAATTCATGATTCATGATTCAATTCATGTTTTAATTCATGATTCAATTTATGATTCATGATTCATGATTCAATTCATGATTCAATTCATGATTCATGATTCGATTCATGATTCATGATTCATGATTCAATTCATGATTCAATTCATGATTCAATTCATGATTCATGATTCATGATTTAAATTATGATTCAATTCATGATTCATGATTCATGATTGATGATTCAATTCATGATTCAATTCAAGATTCATGATTCGAAATATGATTCATGATTCAATTCATGATTCATGATTCATGATTCATGATTCAATTCATGATTCATGATTCATGATTCATGATTCAATTCATGATTCATGATTCATGATTCATGATTCAATTCATGATTCATGATTCATGATTAAATTCATGATTCAATTTATGATTCATGATTCATGATTCAATTCATGATTCAATTCTTGATTCATGATTCAAGATTTGATTCATGATTCATGATTCAATTCATAATTCATGATTCGTGATTCAATTCATGATTCATGATTCATGATTCAATTCATGATTCATAATTCATGATTCATGATTCAATTCATGATTCATGATTCATGATTCAATTCATGATTCATGATTCATGATTTAATTCATGATTCATGATTCAATTCATGATTCATGATTCAATTCATGATTTGATTCCTGATTTATGATTCATGATTCATGATTCGATTCATGATTCATGATTTATGATTCATGATTCAATTCATAATTCATGATTCGATTCATGATTCATGATTTATTTCATGATTTATGATTCATTACTCATGATTCAATTCATTAATCATGATTCATGATTCGATTCATGATTCATGATTCAATTCATGTTTCATAATTCATGATTCATGATTCAATTCATGATTCATGATTCATGATTGATGATTCAATTCATGATTCATGATTCAATTCATGATTCATGATTCAATTCATCATTCGATTCCTAAATCATTTCATGATTCATGATTCGATTTATGATTCTTGATTCGATTCATGATTCGATTCATGATTCATGATTCATGATTCGATTCATGATTCATGATTCATGATTCAATTCATGATTCATGATTCGATTCATGATTCATGATTCCTGATTCAATTCATGACTCATGATTCATGATTCATGATTGAAGTCATGATTCATGATTCAATTCATGATTCAATTCATGATTCAATTCATGATTCATGATTCAATTTATGATTCATGATTCATGATTCATGATTCACGATTCAATTAATGATTCATGATTCAATTCATAATTCAATTCATGATTCATGATTCAATTCATGATTCTTAATTCATGATTCATGATTCAATTCATAATCCATAATTCATAATTCATGATTCATGTTTCATGATTCATAATTCAATTCATGATTCATAATTCAATTCATGATTCGATTCATAATTCATGATTCATGATTTGATTCATGATTCATGATTCAATTCATGATTCCTGATTCATGATTCATGATTGATGATTCAATTCATGATTCAATTCATGATTCATGATTCAATTCATGATTCATAATTTATGATCCATGATTCAATTTATGATTCATGATTCATGATTCAATTCATGATTCAATTCATGATTCATGATTCAAGATTCGATTCATGATTCATGATTTATGATTCATGATTCAATTCATAATTCATGATTCGATTCATGATTCTTGATTCATGATTTATGATTCGATTCATGATTCATGATTTAATTCATGATTTATGATTCATTACTCATGATTCAATTCATTAATCATGATTCATGATTCGATTCATGATTCATGATTCATGATTCAATTCATAATTCATGATTCAATTCATGATTCATGATTCAATTCATGATTCATGATTCAATTCATGATTCAATTCATGATTCATGATTCATGATTCAATTCATGATTCAATTCATGATTCAAATCATGATTCATTATTCGATTCATGATTCATGATTCATGGTTCAATTCATGATTCAATTCATGATTCATGATTCATGATTGGATTCATGATTCATGATTCAATTCATGATTCATGATTCAAATTATGATTTAATTCATGATTCTTGATTCATGATTAATGATTCAATTCATGATTCAATTCAAGATTCATGATTCAATTCATGATTCATGATTCATGATTCAATTCATGATTCAATTCATGATTCATGATTCAAGATTTGATTCATGATTCATGATTTAATTCATGATTTATCATTCATTACTCATGATTCAATTCATTAATCATGATTCATGATTCGATTCATGATTCATAATTCATGATTCATTATTCATGATTTAATTCATGATTGATGATTCAATTCATGATTCATGATTCAATTCATCATTCGATTCCTAAATCATTTCATGATTCATGATTAGATTTATGATTCTTGATTCGATTCATGATTCATGATGCAATTCTTGATTCAATTCATGATTCATGATTCGATTCATGATTCATGATTCAATTCATGATTCATGATTCAATTCAGGATTCATGATTCATGATTCGATTCATGAATTATGATTCAATTCATGATTCATGATTCAATTCATCATTCGATTCCTAAATCATTTCATGATTCATGATTAGATTTTTGATTCTTGATTCGATTCATGATTCATGATGCAATTCATGATTCAATTCATGATTCATGATTCGATTCATGATTCATGATTCAATTCATGATTCATGATTCAATTCATGATTCATGATTCGATTCATAAATTATGATTCAATTCATGATTCATGATTCGATTCATGAATCTTAATTCATGATTCACGATTCGATTCATGATTCATGATTCATGATTCAATTCATGATTCATGATTCATGATTCGATTCATGATTCAATTCATGATTGAAATCATGATTCATGATTTGATTCATGATTCATGATTCATGGTTCAATTCATGATTCAATTCATGATTCAATTCATGATTCAATTAATGATTCATGATTCATGATTGGATTCATGATTCATGATTCAAATCATGATTCATGATTCAAATTATGATTCAATTCATGATTCTTGATTCATGATTAATGATTCAATTCATGATTCAATTCAAGATTCATGATTCGATTCATGATTCATGATTCAATTCATGATTCATGATTCATGATTCAATTCATGATTCATGATTCATGATTCAATTCATGATTCAATTTATGATTCATGATTCATGATTCAATTCATGATTCAATTCATGATTCATGATTCAAGATTCGATTCATGATTCATGATTTATGATTCATGATTCAATTCATAATTCATGATTCAATTCATGATTCTTGATTCATGATTTATGATTCGATTCATGATTCACAATTTAATTCATGATTTATGATTCATTACTCATGATTCAATTCATTAATCATGATTCATGATTCGATTCATGATTCATGATTCAATTCATGTTTCATAATTCATGATTCATGATTGATGATTCAATTCATGATTGATGATTCAATTCATGATTCATGATTCAATTCATCATTCGATTCCTAAATCATTTCATGATTCATGATTAGATTTATGATTCTTGATTCAATTCATGATTCATGATGCAATTTATGATTCAATTCATGATTCATGATTCGATTCATGATTCATGATTCATTTCAGGATTCATCATTCGATTCAGGATTCAATTCATGATTCAATTCATGATTCGTGATTCATGATTCAATTCATGATTCATGATTCATGATTCAATTCATGATTCATGATTCATGATTCAAATTATGATTCAATTCATGATTCATGATTAATGATTCGATTCATGATTCATGATTCAATTCATGATTCATGATTCATGATTCAATTCATGATTCAATTCTAGATTCGTGATTCATGATTCAATTCATGATTCATGATTCAATTCATGATTCATGATTAATGATTCGATTCATGATTCATGATTAATGAATCGATTCATGATTCATGATTCAATTCATGATTCTTGATTCATGATTCAAGATTCGATTCATGATTCATGATTCAAAATTCAATTCATAATTCATGATTCATGATTCAATTCATGATTCATGATTCATGATTGATGATTCAATTCATGATTCATGATTCAATTCATGATTCATGATTCAATTCATGATTCGATTCCTGATTCATTTCATGATTCATGATTCGATTTATGATTTTTGATTCATGATTCAATTCATGATTCATGATTCAATTCATGATTCATGATTCAATTCATGATTCAATTCATGATTCAATTCATGATTCATGATTCAATTCATGATTCATGATTCATGATTCAATTCATGATTCATTATTCATGATTCATTATTCATGATTCGATTCATGATTCAATTCATGATTCATGATTCAAGATTCATGATTCAATTCATGATTCATGATTCGTTTCATGAATCTTGATTCATGATTCATGATTCGATTCATGATTCATGATTCATGATTCAATTCATGATTCATGATTCATGATTCAATTCATGATTCATAATTCAATTCATGATTCATGATTCATGATTCAATTCATGATTTATGATATGATTCATGATTCATGATTCATGATTCAATTCATGATTCATGATTCATGATTCAATTCATAATTCAATTCATGATTCATGATTCAATTCATGATTCATGATTCAATTCATGATTTATAATTCATGATTCATGATTCAATTCATGATTCATGATTCAATTCATGATTCATGATTCATGATTCAATTCATGATTCATAATTCAATTCATGATTCATGATTCATGATTCAATTCATGATTTATGATATGATTCATGATTCATAATTCATGATTCAATTCATGATTCATGATTCTTGATTCAATTCATAATTCAATTCATGATTCATGATTCAATTCATGATTCATGATTCAATTCATGATTTATAATTCATGATTCATGATTCAATTCATGATTCATAATTCAATTCATGATTCATGATTCATGATTCAATTCATGATTCATGATTCAATTCATGATTCATAATTCATGATTCATGATTCAATTCATGATTCATGATTCATGATTCATGATTTAATTCATGATTCATGATTCAATTCATGATTCATGATTCAATTCATGATTTGATTCCTGATTTAATTCATGATTCATGATTCGATTTATGATTCATGATTCAATTCATGATTCATGATTCATGAATCAATTCATGATTCATGATTCATGATTCAAATTATGATTCAATTCATGATTCATGATTCATGATTAATGATTCAATTCAAGATTCATGATTCGAATTATGATTCATGATTCAATTCATGATTCATGATTCAATTCATGATTCATGATTCATGATTCAATTCATGATTCATGATTCATGATTCATGATTCAATTCATGATTCATGATTCATGATTCAATTCATGATTCGAATTATGATTCATGATTCAATTCATGATTCAATTCATGATTCATGATTCAAGATTCGATTCATGATTCATGATTCAATTCATAATTCATGATTCATGATTCAATTCATGATTCATGATTCATGATTTAATTCATGATTCATGATTCAATTCATGATTCATGATTCAAATTATGATTCATGATTCAATTCATGATTTGATTCCTGATTTATGATTCATGATTCATGATTCGATTCATGATTCATGATTTATGATTCATGATTCAATTCATAATTCATGATTCGATTCATGATTCATGATTTATTTCATGATTTATAATTCATTAATCATGATTCAATTCATTAATCATGATTCATGATTCGATTCATGATTCATGATTCAATTCATGATTCAATTCATGATTCATGATTCATGATTCAATTTATGATTCATGATTCATGATTCATGATTCAATTCATGATTCATGATTCAATTCATGATTCAATTCATGATTCATGATTCATGATTCATGATTCAATTCATGATTCAATTCATGATTCATGATTCAATTTATGATTCATGATTCATGATTCAATTAATGATTCAATTCATGATTCATGATTCGATTCATGATTCATGATTCATGATTCAAAATATGATTCAATTCGTGATTCTTGATTCATGATTCATGATTCAATTCATGATTCAATTCATGATTCATGATTCAATTTATGATTCATGATTCATGATTCAATTAATGATTCAATTCATGATTCATGATTCGATTCATGATTCATGATTCATGATTCAAAATATGATTCAATTCGTGATTCTTGATTCATGATTAATGATTTATGATTCATGATTCAATTCAAGATTCATGATTCGATTCATGATTCATGATTCAATTCATGATTTATGATTCATGATTCAATTCATGATTCATGATTCATGATTCAATTCATGATTCAATTTATGATTCATGATTCTTGATTCAATTCATGATTCAATTTATGATTCATGATTTATGATTCATGATTCAATTCATAATTCATGATTCGATTCATGATTCTTGATTTATGATTTATGATTCGATTCATGATTCATTATTTAATTCATGATTTATGATTCATTACTCATGATTCAATTCATTAATCATGATTCATGATTCGATTCATGATTCATGATTCAATTCATGATTCATGATTCAATTCATGATTCATGATTCAATTCATGATTCATGATTCAATTCATGATTCAATTCATGATTCATGATTCATGATTCATGATTTATTTCATGATTCAATTCATGATTCAATTCATGATTCAAGATTCAATTTATGATTCATGATTCATGATTCAATTCATGATTCAATTCATGATTCATGATTCGATTCATGATTCATGATTCATGATTCAATTCATGATTCATGATTCATGATTGGATTCATGATTCATGATTCAATTCATGATTCAAATTATGATACAATTCATGATTCTTGATTCATGATTAATGATTCAATTCATGATTCGATTCAAGATTCATGATTCGATTCATGATTCATGATTCAATTCATGATTCATGATTCATGATTCATGATTCAATTCATGATTCATGATTCATGATTCAATTCATGATTCAATTTATGATTCATGATTCATGATTTAATTCATGATTCATGATTCAATTCATGATTCAATTCATGATTCATGATTCATGATTCATGATTCAATTCATGATTCAATTCATGATTCAATTCATGATTCATGATTCAATTTATGATTCATGATTCATGATTCAATTCATGATTCAATTCATGATTCATGATTCGATTCATGATTCATGATTCATGATTCAATTCATGATTCAATTCATGATTCATGATTCATGATTGGATTCATGACTCATGATTCAATTCATGATTCAAATTATGATTCAATTCATGATTCTTGATTCATGATTAATGATTCAATTCATGATTCGATTCAAGATTCATGATTCGATTCATGATTCATGATTCAATTATGATTCATGATTCATGATTCATGATTCATGATTCAATTCATGATTCATGATTCATGATTCAATTCATGATTCAATTTATGATTCATGATTCATGATTTAATTCATGATTCAATTCATGATTCATGATTCAAGATTCGATTCATGATTCATGATTTATGATTCATGATTCAATTCATAATTCATGATTCGATTCATGATTCTTGATTCATGATTTATGATTCGATTCATGATTCATGATTTAATTCATGATTTATGATTCATTACTCATGATTCAATTCATTAATCATGATTCATGATTCGATTCATGATTCATGATTCAATTCATGTTTCATGATTCATGATTCAATTCATCATGCGATTCCTAAATCATTTCATGATTCATGATTAGATTTATGATTCTTGATTCGACTCATGATTCCTGATGCAATTCATGATTCAATTCATGATTCATGATTCGATTCATTATTCATAATTCAATTCATGATTCATGATTCAATTCATGATTCATGATTCGATTCATGAATTATGATTCAATCCATGATTCATGATTCAAGATTCATGATTCAATTCATGATTCATGATTCGAATTATGAATCTTAATTCATGATTCACGATTCGATTCATGATTCATGATTCATGATTCAATTCATGATTCATGATTCATGATTCATGATTCAATTCATGATTCATGATTCATGATTGATGATTCAATTCATGATTCATGATTCATGATTGATTCATGATTCAATTCATGATTTGATTCCTGATTCATTTCATGATTCATGATTCGATTTATGATTCTTGATTCATGATTCAATTCATGATTCATGATTCATGATTCAATTCATGATTCATGATTCATGATTCAATTCATGATTCAATTCATGATTCAATTCATGATTCATGATTCTTTTCTTGATTCAATTCATGATTCATGATTCGATTCATGATTCATGATTCGATTTATGATTCATGATTCAATTCATGATTCATGATTCATGATTCAATTCATGATTCATTATTCATGATTCATGATTCATGATTCGATTCATGATTCAATTCATGATTCATGATTCGATTCATGAATCTTGATTCATGTTTCATGATTCGATTCATGATTCATGATTCATGATTCAATTCATGATTCATGATTCATGATTCAATTCATGATTCATAATTCAATTCATGATTCATGATTCATGATTCAATTCATGATTCAATTCATGATTCATGATTCAATTCATGTTTTAATTCATGATTCAATTCATGATTCATGATTCATGATTCAATTCATGATTCAATTCATGATTCATGATTCAATTCATGTTTTAATTCATGATTCAATTTATGATTCATGATTCATGATTCAATTCATGATTCAATTCATGATTCATGATTCGATTCATGATTCATGATTCATGATTCAATTCATGATTCAATTCATGATTCAATTCATGATTCATGATTCATGATTTAAATTATGATTCAATTCATGATTCATGATTCATGATTGATGATTCAATTCATGATTCAATTCAAGATTCATGATTCGAAATATGATTCATGATTCAATTCATGATTCATGATTCATGATTCATGATTCAATTCATGATTCATGATTCATGATTCATGATTCAATTCATGATTCATGATTCATGATTCATGATTCAATTCATGATTCATGATTCATGATTAAATTCATGATTCAATTTATGATTCATGATTCATGATTCAATTCATGATTCAAGATTCGATTCATGATTCATGATTCAATTCATAATTCATGATTCGTGATTCAATTCATGATTCATGATTCATGATTCAATTCATGATTCATAATTCATGATTCATGATTCAATTCATGATTCATGATTCATGATTCAATTCATGATTCATGATTCAATTCATGATTCATGATTCATGATTTAATTCATGATTCATGATTCAATTCATGATTCATGATTCAATTCATGATTTGATTCCTGATTTATGATTCATGATTCATGATTCGATTCATGATTCATGATTTATGATTCATGATTCAATTCATAATTCATGATTCGATTCATGATTCATGATTTATTTCATGATTTATGATTCATTACTCATGATTCAATTCATTAATCATGATTCATGATTCGATTCATGATTCATGATTCAATTCATGTTTCATAATTCATGATTCATGATTCAATTCATGATTCATGATTCATGATTGATGATTCAATTCATGATTCATGATTCAATTCATGATTCATGATTCAATTCATCATTCGATTCCTAAATCATTTCATGATTCATGATTCGATTTATGATTCTTGATTCGATTCATGATTCGATTCATGATTCATGATTCATGATTCGATTCATGATTCATGATTCATGATTCAATTCATGATTCATGATTCGATTCATGATTCATGATTCCTGATTCAATTCATGACTCATGATTCATGATTCATGATTGAAGTCATGATTCATGATTCAATTCATGATTCAATTCATGATTCAATTCATGATTCATGATTCAATTTATGATTCATGATTCATGATTCATGATTCACGATTCAATTAATGATTCATGATTCAATTCATAATTCAATTCATGATTCATGATTCAATTCATGATTCTTAATTCATGATTCATGATTCAATTCATAATCCATAATTCATAATTCATGATTCATGTTTCATGATTCATAATTCAATTCATGATTCATAATTCAATTCATGATTCGATTCATAATTCATGATTTATGATTTGATTCATGATTCATGATTCAATTCATGATTCCTGATTCATGATTCATGATTGATGATTCAATTCATGATTCAATTCATGATTCATGATTCAAGATTCGATTCATGATTCAATTCATGATTCATGATTCAAGATTCGATTCATGATTCATGATTTATGATTCATGATTCAATTCATAATTCATGATTCGATTCATGATTCTTGATTCATGATTTATGATTCGATTCATGATTCATGATTTAATTCATGATTTATGATTCATTACTCATGATTCAATTCATTAATCATGATTCATGATTCGATTCATGATTCATGATTCATGATTCAATTCATAATTCATGATTCAATTCATGATTCATGATTCAATTCATGATTCATGATTCAATTCATGATTCAATTCATGATTCATGATTCATGATTCAATTCATGATTCAATTCATGATTCAAATCATGATTCATTATTCGATTCATGATTCATGATTCATGGTTCAATTCATGATTCAATTCATGATTCAATTCATGATTCATAATTCATGATTGGATTCATGATTCATGATTCAATTCATGATTCATGATTCAAATTATGATTCAATTCATGATTCTTGATTCATGATTAATGATTCAATTCATGATTCAATTCAAGATTCATGATTCAATTCATGATTCATGATTCAATTCATGATTCATGATTCATTATTCAATTCATGATTCATGATTCAATATTCGATTCATGATTCATGATTTAATTCATGATTTATCATTCATTACTCATGATTCAATTCATTAATCATGATTCATGATTCGATTCATGATTCATGATTCAATTCATGTTTCATAATTCATGATTCATTATTCATGATTTAATTCATGATTGATGATTCAATTCATGATTCATGATTCAATTCATCATTCGATTCCTAAATCATTTCATGATTCATGATTAGATTTATGATTCTTGATTCGATTCATGATTCATGATGCAATTCTTGATTCAATTCATGATTCATGATTCGATTCATGATTCATGATTCAATTCATGATTCATGATTCAATTCAGGATTCATGATTCGATTCATGAATTATGATTCAATTCATGATTCATGATTCAATTCATCATTCGATTCCTAAATCATTTCATGATTCATGATTAGATTTTTGATTCTTGATTCGATTCATGATTCATGATGCAATTCATGATTCAATTCATGATTCATGATTCGATTCATGATTCATGATTCAATTCATGATTCATGATTCAATTCATGATTCATGATTCGATTCATAAATTATGATTCAATTCATGATTCATGATTCGATTCATGAATCTTAATTCATGATTCACGATTCGATTCATGATTCATGATTCATGATTCAATTCATGATTCATGATTCATGATTCGATTCATGATTCAATTCATGATTGAAATCATGATTCATGATTTGATTCATGATTCATGGTTCAATTCATGATTCAATTCATGATTCAATTCATGATTCAATTAATGATTCATGATTCATGATTGGATTCATGATTCATGATTCAATTCATGATTCATGATTCAAATTATGATTCAATTCATGATTCTTGATTCATGATTAATGATTCAATTCATGATTCAATTCAAGATTCATGATTCGATTCATGATTCATGATTCAATTAATGATTCATGATTCATGATTCAATTCATGATTCATGATTCATGATTCAATTCATGATTCAATTTATGATTCATGATTCATGATTCAATTCATGATTCAATTCATGATTCATGATTCAAGATTCGATTCATGATTCATGATTTATGATTCATGATTCAATTCATAATTCATGATTCAATTCATGATTCTTGATTCATGATTTATGATTCGATTCATGATTCACAATTTAATTCATGATTTATGATTCATTACTCATGATTCAATTCATTAATCATGATTCATGATTCGATTCATGATTCATGATTCAATTCATGTTTCATAATTCATGATTCATGATTGATGATTCAATTCATGATTGATGATTCAATTCATGATTCATGATTCAATTCATCATTCGATTCCTAAATCATTTCATGATTCATGATTAGATTTATGATTCTTGATTCAATTCATGATTCATGATGCAATTTATGATTCAATTCATGATTCATGATTCGATTCATGATTCATGATTCAATTCATGATTCATGATTCAATTCATGATTCATGATTCAATTCATGATTCATGATTTATGATTCATGATTCAATTCATAATTCATGATTCGATTCATGATTCTTGATTCATGATTTATGATTCGATTCATGATTCACAATTTAATTCATGATTTATGATTCATTACTCATGATTCAATTCATTAATCATGATTCATGATTCGATTCATGATTCATGATTCAATTCATGTTTCATAATTCATGATTCATGATTGATGATTCAATTCATGATTGATGATTCAATTCATGATTCATGATTCAATTCATCATTCGATTCCTAAATCATTTCATGATTCATGATTAGATTTATGATTCTTGATTCAATTCATGATTCATGATGCAATTCATGATTCAATTCATGATTCATGATTCGATTCATGATTCATGATTCAATTCATGATTCATGATTCATGATTCGATTCATGAATTATGATTCAATTCATGATTCATGATTCAATTCATCATTCGATTCCTAAATCATTTCATGATTCATGATTAGATTTATTATTCTTGATTCGATTCATGATTCATAATGCAATTCATGATTCGATTCATGATTCATGATTCAATTCATGATTCATGATTCAATTCATGATTCATGATTCAATTCATGATTCATGATTCGATTCATGAATTATGATTCAATTCATGATTCACGATTCGATTCATGATTCATGATTCATGATTCAATTCATGATTCATGATTCATGATTCAAATTAAGATTCAATTCATGATTCATGATTAATGATTCAATTCATGATTCAATTCAAGATTCATGATTCGATTCATGATTCATGATTCAATTCATGATTCATGATTCATGATTCATGATTTAATTCATGATTCATGATTCATGATTCAATTCATGATTCAATTTATGATTCATGATTCAATTCAAGATTCATGATTCGATTCATGATTCATGATTCAATTCATGATTCATGATTCGTGATTCAATTCATGATTCATGATTCATGATTCAATTCATGATTCAATTTATGATTCATGATTCATGATTCAATTCATGATTCAATTCATGATTCATGATTCAAGATTCAATTAATGGTTCATGATTTATGATTCGATTCATGATTCATGATTTAATTCATGAATTATGATTCATTACTCATGATTCAATTTATTAATCATGATTCATGATTCGATTCATGATTCATGATTCAATTCATGTTTCATAATTCATGATTCATGATTCATTTCATGATTCAATTCATGATTCAATTCATGATTCATGATTCAATTCATGATTCAATTCATGATTCAATTCATAATTCATGATTCATGATTTGATTCATGATTCATGATTCGATTCATGATTCATGATTCAATTCATGATTCATGATTTAATTCATGATTCATGATTCATGATTTAAGTCATGATTCATGATTCGATTCATGATTCATGATTCAATTCATGATTCATGATTTAATTCATGATTCATGATTCATGATTTAAGTCATGATTCATGATTCATGATTCAAATTATGATTCATGATTCGATTCATGATTCATGATTCATGATTCAATTCATGATTCAATTCATGATTTATGATTCAATTCATGATTCGATTCATTATTCATTATTCATGATTCAATTCATGATTCATGATTAAATTCATGATTTATGATTCAGTTCATGATTCGATTCCTGATTCAATTCATGATTCATGATTCGATTTATGATTCATGATTCAATTCATGATTCATGATTCATGAATCAATTCATGATTCATGATTCATGATTCAATTCATGATTCATGATTCAATTCATGATTCAATTCATGATTCATGATTCATGATTCATGATTCATGATTCATGATTCGATTCATGATTCATGATTCGATTCATGATTCCTGATTCAGGAATCAATTCATGATTCATGATTTAAATCATGATTCATGATTCATGATTCAAATTATGATTCATGATTCGATTCATCATTCATGATTCATGATTCAATTCATGATTCATGATTCAATTCATGATTTATGATTCAATTCATGATTTGATTCCTGATTCAATTCATGATTCATGATTCGATTTATGATTCATGATTCAATTCATGATTCATGATTCATGAATCAATTCATGATTCATGATTCATGATTCAATTCATGATTCATGATTCAATTCATGATTCAATTCATGATTGATGATTCATGATTGATGATTCAATTCATGATTCAATTCATGATTCAATTCATGATTCATGATTCAATTTATGATTCATGATTCATGATTCAATTCATGATTCAATTCATGATTCATGATTCGATTCATGATTCATGATTCATGATTGGATTCATGATTGATGATTCATGATTCATGATTCAATTCATGATTCAATTCATGATTCAATTCATGATTCATGATTCAATTTATGATTCATGATTCAATTCATGATTCAATTCATGATTCATGATTCGATTCATGATTCATGATTCATGATTGGATTCATGATTCATGATTCAATTCATGATTCATGATTCATGATTCACATTATGATTCAATTCATGATTCTTGATTCATGATTAATGATTCAATTCATGATTCAATTCAAGATTCATGGTTCGATTCATGATTCATGAATCAATTCATGATTCATGATTCATGATTCATGATTGAATTCATGATTCCTGATTCATGATTCAATTCATGATTCAATTTATGATTCATGATTCATGATTCAATTCATGATTCAATTCATGATTCATGATTCAAGATTCGATTCATGATTCATGATTTATGATTCATGATTCAATTCATAATTCATGATTCGATTTATGATTCTTGATTCATGATTTATGATTTGATTCATGATTCATGATTTAATTCATGATTTATGATTCATTACTCATGATTCAATTCATTAATCATGATTCATGATTCGATTCATGATTCATGATTCAATTCATGTTTCATAATTCATGATTCAATTCATGATTCATGATTCATGATTCATGATTCAATTCATGATTCATGATTCAATTCATGATTCATGATTCAATTCATCATTCGATTTCTAAATCATTTCATGATTCATGATTCGATTTATGATTCTTGATTCGATTCATGATTCATGATGCATTTCATGATTCAATTCATGATTCATGATTCGATTCATGATTCATGATTCAATTCATGATTCATGATTCAATTCATGATTCATGAATCATGATTCGATTCATGAATTATGATTCAATTCATGATTCATGATTCAAGATTCATGATTCAATTCATGATTCATGATTCGATTCATAAATCTTAATTCATGATTAACGATTCGATTCATGATTCATGATTCATGATTCAATTCATGATTCATGATTCATGATTCAAATTATGATTAAATTCATGATTAATGATTCATGATTAATGATTCAATTCATGATTCGATTCATGATTTAATTCATGATTCAATTCATGATTCATGATTCATGATTCATGATTCAATTCATGATTCATGATTCAATTTATGATTCAATTTATGATTCATGATTCATGATTCAATTCATGATTCAATTCATGATTCATGATTCAAGATTCAATTCATGATTCATGATTTATGATTGAATTCATAATTCATGATTCGATTCATGATTCTTGATTCATGATTTATGATTTGATTCATGATTCATGATTTAATTCATGATTTATGATTCATTACTCTTGATTCAATTCATTAATCATGATTCATGATTCAATTCATGTTTCATAATTCATGATTCATGATTCATTTCATGATTCAATTCATGATTCAATTCATGATTCATGATTCATGATTTGATTCATGATTCATGATTTAATTCATGATTCATGATTCATGATTCAAATTATGATTCATGATTCGATTCATGATTCATGATTCATGATTCATGATTCAATTCATGATTTAATTCATGATTTATGATTCAATTCATGATTCGATTCATGATTCATGATTAAATTCATGATTTATGATTAAATTCATGATTTATGATTCAATTCATGATTCGATTCCTGATTCAATTCATGATTCATGATTCGATTTATGATTCATGATTCAATTTATGATTATGATTCATGAATCAATTCATGATTCATGATTCATGATTCAATTCATGATTCATGATTCATGATTCAATTCATGATTCATGATTCAATTCATGATTCAATTCATGATTCATGATTCATGTATCAATTCATGATTCATGATTCAATTCATGATTCAATTCATGATTCATGATTCAATTTATGATTCATGATTCATGATTCAATTCATGATTCAATTCATGATTCATGATTCAATTCATGATTCATGATTCATGATTCATGATTCATGATTCAATTCATAATTCAATTCATGATTCATGATTCATGATTGGATTCGTGATTCATGATTCAATTCATGATTCATGATTCATGATTCAAATTATGATTCAATTCATGATTCATGATTAATGATTCAATTCATGATTCAATTCAAGATTCATGTTTCAATTCATGATTCATGATTCGATTCATGATTCATGATTCATGATTCATGATTCAATTCATGATTCAATTTATGATTCACGATTCATGATTCAATTCATGATTCAATTCATGATTCATGATTCAAGATTCAATTCATGATTCATGTTTAATTCATGATTCATGATTCTAGATTTATGATTCATGATTCATGATTCGATTCATGATTCATGATTTATGATTCATGATTCAATTCATAATTCATGATTCGATTCATGATTCATGATTTATTTCATGATTTATGATTTATTAATCATGATTCAATTCATTAATCATGATTCATGATTCAATTCATGATTCATGATTCAATTCATGTTTCATAATTCATGATTCATGATTCAATTCATGATTCATGATTCATGATTGATGATTCAATTCATGATTCATGATTCAATTCATGATTCATGATTCAATTCATGATTATGATTCATGAATCAATTCATGATTCATGATTCATGATTCAATTCATGATTCATGATTCAATTCATGATATAATTCATGATTCATGATTCATGATTCAATTCATGATTCATGATTCAATTCATGACTCAATTCATGATTCATGATTCAATTTATGATTCATGATTCATGATTCAATTCATGATTCATGATTCATGATTCAATTCATGATTCATGATTCATGATTCATGATTCAATTCATGATTCAATTCATGATTCATGATTCATGATTGGATTCGTGATTCATGATTCAATTCATGATTCATGATTCATGATTCAAATTATGATTCAATTCATGATTCATGGTTAATGATTCAAATTATGATTAAATTCATGATTCATGATTCATGATTAATGATTCAATTCATGATTCGATTCATGATTTAATTCATGATTCAATTCATGATTCATGATTCATGATTCATGATTCAATTCATGATTCATGATTCAATTAATGATTCAATTTATGATTCATGATTCATGATTCAATTCATGATTCAATTCATGATTCATGATTCAAGATTCAATTCATGATTCATGATTTATGATTGAATTCATGATTCAATTCATAATTCATGATTCATGATTTGATTCATGATTCATGATTTAATTCATGATTCATGATTCATGATTCAAATTATGATTCATGATTCGATTCATGATTCATGATTCAATTCATGATTTAATTCATGATTTATGATTCAATTCATGATTCGATTCATGATTCATGATTCAATTCATGATTTATGATTAAATTCATGATTTATGATTCAATTCATGATTCGATTCCTGATTCAATTCATGATTCATGATTCGATTTATGATTCATGATTCAATTCATGATTATGATTCATGAATCAATTCATGATTCATGATTCAATTCATGATTCATGATTCAATTCATGATTCAATTCATGATTCATGATTCATGATTCAATTCATGATTCATGATTCAATTCATGATTCAATTCATGATTCATGATTCAATTCATGATTCAATTCATGATTCATGATTCAATTCATGATATAATTCATGATTCATGATTCATGATTCAATTCATGATTCATGATTCAATTCATGATTCATGATTCAATTCATGATTCAATTCTCAATTCATGATTCAATTTATGATTCATGATTCATGATTCAATTCATGATTCATGATTCATGATTCAATTCATGATTCATGATTCATGATTCATGATTCAATTCATGATTCAATTCATGATTCATGATTCATGATTGGATTCGTGATTCATGATTCCATTCATGATTCATGATTCATGATTCAAATTATGATTCAATTCATGATTCATGGTTAATGATTCAAATTATGATTAAATTCATGATTCATGATTCATGATTAATGATTCAATTCATGATTCGATTCATGATTTAATTCATGATTCAATTCATGATTCATGATTCATGATTCATGATTCAATTCATGATTCATGATTCAATTAATGATTCAATTTATGATTCATGATTCATGATTCAATTCATGATTCAATTCATGATTCATGATTCAAGATTCAATTCATGATTCATGATTTATGATTGAATTCATGATTCAATTCATAATTCATGATTCATGATTTGATTCATGATTCATGATTTAATTCATGATTCATGATTCATGATTCAAACTATGATTCATGATTCGATTCATGATTCATGATTCATGATTCAATTCATGATTTAATTCATGATTTATGATTCAATTCATGATTCGATTCATGATTCATGATTCAATTCATGATTTATGATTAAATTCATGATTTATGATTCAATTCATGATTCGATTCCTGATTCAATTCATGATTCATGATTCGATTTATGATTCATGATTCAATTCATGATTATGATTCATGAATCAATTCATGATTCATGATTCAATTCATGATTCATGATTCAATTCATGATTCAATTCATGATTCATGATTCATGATTCAATTCATGATTCATGATTCAATTCATGATTCAATTCATGATTCATGATTCAATTCATGATTCAATTCATGATTCATGATTCAATTCATGATTCATGATTCATGATTCATGATTCATGATTCAATTCATGATTCAATTCATGATTCATGATTCATGATTGGATTCGTGATTCATGATTCATGATTCAATTCATGATTCATGATTCAAATTATGATTCAATTCATGATTCATGATTAATGATTCAATTCATGATTCAATTCAAGATTCATGTTTCGATTCATGATTCATGATTCGATTCATGATTCATGATTCATGATTCATGATTCAATTCATGATTCATGATTCATGATTCAATTCATGATTCAATTTATGATTCACGATTCATGATTCAATTCATGATTCAATTCATGATTCATGATTCAAGATTCAATTCATGATTCATGTTTAATTCATGATTCATGATTCATGATTTATGATTCATGATTCATGATTCGATTCATGATTCATGATTTATGATTCATGATTCAATTCATAATTCATGATTCGATTCATGATTCATGATTTATTTCATGATTTATGATTTATTAATCATGATTCAATTCATTAATCATGATTCATGATTCAATTCATGATTCATGATTCAATTCATGTTTCATAATTCATGATTCATGATTCAATGCATGATTCATGATTCATGATTGATGATTCAATTCATGATTCATGATTCAATTCATGATTCATGATTCAATTCATGATTATGATTCATGAATCAATTCATGATTCATGATTCATGATTCAATTCATGATTCATGATTCAATTCATGATATAATTCATGATTCATGATTCAATTCATGATTCATGATTCAATTCATGATTCAATTCATGATTCAATTCATGATTCATGATTCAATTTATGATTCATGATTCATGATTCAATTCATGATTCATGATTCATGATTCAATTCATGATTCATGATTTATGATTCATGATTCATGATTCAATTCATGATTCAATTCATGATTCAATTCATGATTCATGATTCATGATTGGATTCGTGATTCATGATTCATGATTCAATTCATGATTCATGATTCATGATTCAAATTATGATTCAATTCATGATTCATGATTAATGATTCAATTCATGATTCAATTCAAGATTCATGTTTCGATTCATGATTCATGATTCGATTCATGATTCATGATTCATGATTCATGATTCAATTCATGATTCATGATTCATGATTCAATTCATGATTCAATTTATGATTCACGATTCATGATTCAATTCATGATTCAATTCATGATTCATGATTCAAGATTCAATTCATGATTCATGTTTAATTCATGATTCATGATTCATGATTTATGATTCATGATTCATGATTCGATTCATGATTCATGATTTATGATTCATGATTCAAGTCATAATTCATGATTCGATTCATGATTCATGATTTATTTCATGATTTATGAATTATTAATCATGATTCAATTCATTAATCATGATTTATGATTCAATTCATGATTCATGATTCAATTCATGTTTCATAATTCATGATTCATGATTCAATTCTTGATTCATGATTGGTGATTCAATTCATGATTCATGATTCAATTCATGATTCATGATTCAATTCATTATTCGATTCCTAAATCATTTCATGATTCATGATTTGATTTATGATTCTTGATTTGATTCATTATTCATGATGCAATTCATGATTTAATTCATGATTCATGATTCGATTCATGATTCAATTCATGATTCATGATTCAATTCATGATTCATGATTCATGATTCGATTCATGAATTATGATTCAACTGATGATTCATGATTCAAGATTCATGATTCAATTCATGATTCATGATTCGATTTTTGAATCTTAATTCATGATTCACGATTCCATTCATGATTCATGATTCATGATTCAATTTATGATTCATGATTCATGATTCAATTCATGATTCATGATTCATGATTTAATTCATGATTCATGATTCGATTCATGAATCTTGATTCATGATTCATGATTCGATTCATGATTCATGATTCATGATTCAATTCATGATTCATGATTCATGATTCAATTCATGATTCATGATTCAATTCATGATTCATGATTCATGATTCAATTCATGATTCATGATTCGATTCATGATTCATGATTCATGATTCGATTCATGATTCATGATTCATGAATCAATTCATGATTCATGATTCGATTCATGATTCTTGATTCATGATTCATGATTCGATTCATGATTCATGATTCGATTCATGATTCATGATTCAATTCATGATTCATGATTTGATTCATGATTCTTGATTAATGATTCAATTCATGATTAAATTCAAGATTCATTATTTAATTCATGATTCATGATTCAATTCATGATTCATGATTCATGATTCAATTCATGATTCATAATTCATGATTCATGATTCAACTCATGATTCATGATTCATGATTCATGATACATTTCATGATTTATGATTCGATTCATGATTCAATTCATGATTCAATTCATGATTCGTGATTCATGATTCGATTCATGATTCATGATTCATAATTCAATTCATGATTCATGATTCATGATTCAAATTATGATTAATTTCATGATTCATGATTAATGATTCAATTCATGATTCAATTCAAGATTCGTGATTCGATTCATGATTCATGATTCATGATTCATGATTCAATTCATGATTCATGATTCATGATTCAATTCATGATTCATGATTTGATTCATGATTCTTGATTCATGATTCATGATTCGATTCATGATTCATGATTCAATTCATGATTCATGAATCGATTCATGATTCATGAATCGATTCATGATTCATAATTCATGATTCATAATTCATGATTCATAATTCATCATTCATAATTCATCATTCATAATTCAATTCATAATTCATGATTCATGATTTATGATTCGATTCATGATTCATGATTCATGATTCAATTCATGATTCATGATTCATGATTCATGATTCAATTCATGATTCATGATTCATGATTCAATTCATGATTCAATTCAAGATTCATGATTCGATTCATGATTCATGATTCATGATTCATGATTCAATTCATGATTCATGATTCATTATTCATGATTCAATTCATGATTCATGATTCATGATTCATGATTCAATTCATGATTCATGATTTGATTCATGATTCTTGATTCATGATTCGATTCATGATTCATGATTCAATTCATGATTCATGAATAGATTCATGATTCATAATTCATGATTCATAATTCATGATTCATAATTCAATTCATAATTCATAATTCATAATTCATGATTCATGATTTGATTCATGATTCATGATTTAATTCATGATTCAATTCATAATTCATGATTCATGATTTGATTCATGATTCATGATTCGATTCATGATTTAATTCATTATTCATGTTTCAAATTATGATTCATGATTCGATTCATGATTCATAATTCAATTCATGATTTATGATTCAATTCATGATTCGATTCCTGATTCAATTCATGATTCGATTTATGATTCATGATTCATGAATCAATTCATTCTTCATGATTTAATTCATGATTCATGATTCATGATTCAAATTATAAATCATGAATCAATTCATGATTCATGATTCAATTCATTATTCATGATTCAATTCATAAATTCAATTTATGATTCATGATTCGTGATTCATGATTCAATTTATGATTCATGATTCATGATTTCATTCATGATTCATGATTCATGATTCAATTCATGATTCATGATTCAATTGATGATTCATGATTCATGATTCAATTCATGATTCCTGATTCATGAATCAATTCATGATTCATGATTCAATTCATTATTCATGATTCAATTCATGATTCAATTCATGATTCATGATTCATGATTCGATTCATGATTCGTGATTCATGATTCATGATTCGATTCATGATTCATGATTCAAATTATGATTCATGAATCAATTCATGATTCATGATTCAATTCATTATTCATGATTCAATTCATGATTCAATTCATGATTCATGATTCATGATTCGATTCATGATTCGTGATTCATGATTCATGATTCGATTCATGATTCATGATTCAATTCATGATTCATGATTCGATTCATGATTCATGATTCATGATTCATGATTCATGTTTCATGATTCATGATTCAAGTCATGATTCATGATTCAATTCATGATTCAATTCATAATTCATGATTCATGATTTGATTCATGATTCATGATTCGATTCATGATTCATGATTCAATTCATGATTCCTGATTCGTGAATCAATTCATGATTCAAGATTTAATTCATGATTCATGATTTATGATTCAAATTATGATTCATGATTCGATTGATGATTCATGATTCATGATTCAATTCATGATTCATGATTTAATTCATGATTTATGATTCAATTCATGATTCGATTCATGATTCATGATTCATCATTCAATTCATGATTCATGACTCAATTTATGATTTATGATTCAATTTGTGATTCGATTCCTGATTCAATTCATAATTCATGATTCGATTCATGATTCAATTCATGATTCATGATTCATGAATCAATTCATGATTCATGATTCATGATTCAATTCATGATTCATGATTTAATTCATGATTCAATTCATGATTCATGATTCATGATTCATGATTCAATTCATGATTCATGATTCAATTCATGATTCAATTCATGATTCATGATTCAATTCATGATTCAATTCATGATTCATGATTCAATTTATGATTCATGATTCATGATTCAATTCATGATTTATGATTCATGATTGGATTCATGATTCATGATTCAATTTATGATTCAATTCATGATTCAATTCATGATTCATGATTCATGATTGGATTCGTGATTCATGATTCAAATTATGATTCAATTCATGATTCATGATTCATGATTAATGATTCAATTAATGATTCAATTCAAGATTCATGATTCATGATTCATGATTCATGATTCAATTCATGATTCATGATTCATGATTCAATTCATGATTCAATTTATGATTCACGATTCATGATTCAATTCATGACTCAATTCATGATTCATGATTCAAGATTCAATTCATGATTCATGTTTAATTCATGATTCATGATTCTAGATTTATGATTCATGATTCATGATTCGATTCATGATTCATGATTTATGATTCATGATTCAATTCATAATTCATGATTCGATTCATGATTCATGATTTATTTCATGATTTATGATTTATTAATCATGATTCAATTCATTAATCATGATTCATGATTCAATTCATGATTCATGATTCAATTCATGTTTCATAATTCATGATTCATGATTCAATTCATGATTCATGATTCATGATTGATGATTCAATTCATGATTCATGATTCAATTCATGATTCATGATTCAATTCATGATTATGATTCATGAATCAATTCATGATTCATGATTCATGATTCAATTCATGATTCATGATTCAATTCATGATATAATTCATGATTCATGATTCATGATTCAATTCATGATTCATGATTCAATTCATGATTCAATTCATGATTCATGATTCAATTTATGATTCATGATTCATGATTCAATTCATGATTCATGATTCATGATTCAATTCATGATTCATGATTCATGATTCATGATTCAATTCATGATTCAATTCATGATTCATGATTCATGATTGGATTCGTGATTCATGATTCATGATTCAATTCATGATTCATGATTCATGATTCAAATTATGATTCAATTCATGATTCATGGTTAATGATTCAAATTATGATTAAATTCATGATTCATGATTCATGATTAATGATTCAATTCATGATTCGATTCATGATTTAATTCATGATTCAATTCATGATTCATGATTCATGATTCATGATTCAATTCATGATTCATGATTCAATTAATGATTCAATTTATGATTCATGATTCATGATTCAATTCATGATTCAATTCATGATTCATGATTCAAGATTCAATTCATGATTCATGATTTATGATTGAATTCATGATTCAATTCATAATTCATGATTCATGATTTGATTCATGATTCATGATTTAATTCATGATTCATGATTCATGATTCAAATTATGATTCATGATTCGATTCATGATTCATGATTCATGATTCAATTCATGATTTAATTCATGATTTATGATTCAATTCATGATTCGATTCATGATTCATGATTCAATTCATGATTTATGATTAAATTCATGATTTATGATTCAATTCATGATTCGATTCCTGATTCAATTCATGATTCATGATTCGATTTATGATTCATGATTCAATTCATGATTATGATTCATGAATCAATTCATGATTCATGATTCAATTCATGATTCATGATTCAATTCATGATTCAATTCATGATTCATGATTCATGATTCAATTCATGATTCATGATTCAATTCATGATTCAATTCATGATTCATGATTCAATTCATGATTCAATTCATGATTCATGATTCAATTCATGATTCATGATTCATGATTCATGATTCAATTCATGATTCAATTCATGATTCATGATTCATGATTGGATTCGTGATTCATGATTCATGATTCAATTCATGATTCATGATTCATGATTCAAATTATGATTCAATTCATGATTCATGATTAATGATTCAATTCATGATTCAATTCAAGATTCATGTTTCGATTCATGATTCATGATTCGATTCATGATTCATGATTCATGATTCATGATTCAATTCATGATTCATGATTCATGATTCAATTCATGATTCAATTTATGATTCAGGATTCATGATTCAATTCATGATTCAATTCATGATTCATGATTCAAGATTCAATTCATGATTCATGTTTAATTCATGATTCATGATTCATGATTTATGATTCATGATTCATGATTCGATTCATGATTCATGATTTATGATTCATGATTCAATTCATAATTCATGATTCGATTCATGATTCATGATTTATTTCATGATTTATGATTTATTAATCATGATTCAATTCATTAATCATGATTCATGATTCAATTCATGATTCATGATTCAATTCATGTTTCATAATTCATGATTCATGATTCAATGCATGATTCATGATTCATGATTGATGATTCAATTCATGATTCATGATTCAATTCATGATTCATGATTCAATTCATGATTATGATTCATGAATCAATTCATGATTCATGATTCATGATTCAATTCATGATTCATGATTCAATTCATGATATAATTCATGATTCATGATTCATGATTCAATTCATGATTCATGATTCAATTCATGATTCAATTCATGATTCATGATTCAATTTATGATTCATGATTCATGATTCAATTCATGATTCATGATTCATGATTCAATTCATGATTCATGATTCATGATTCATGATTCAATTCATGATTCAATTCATGATTCATGATTCATGATTGGATTCGTGATTCATGATTCATGATTCAATTCATGATTCATGATTCATGATTCAAATTATGATTCAATTCATGATTCATGGTTAATGATTCAAATTATGATTAAATTCATGATTCATGATTCATGATTAATGATTCAATTCATGATTCGATTCATGATTTAATTCATGATTCAATTCATGATTCATGATTCATGATTCATGATTCAATTCATGATTCATGATTCAATTAATGATTCAATTTATGATTCATGATTCATGATTCAATTCATGATTCAATTCATGATTCATGATTCAAGATTCAATTCATGATTCATGATTTATGATTGAATTCATGATTCAATTCATAATTCATGATCATGATTTGATTCATGATTCATGATTTAATTCATGATTCATGATTCATGATTCAAATTATGATTCATGATTCGATTCATGATTCATGATTCATGATTCAATTCATGATTTAATTCATGATTTATGATTCAATTCATGATTCGATTCATGATTCATGATTCAATTCATGATTTATGATTAAATTCATGATTTATGATTCAATTCATGATTCGATTCCTGATTCAATTCATGATTCATGATTCGATTTATGATTCATGATTCAATTCAGGATTATGATTCATGAATCAATTCATGATTCATGATTCAATTCATGATTCATGATTCAATTCATGATTCAATTCATGATTCATGATTCATGATTCAATTCATGATTCATGATTCAATTCATGATTCAATTCATGATTCATGATTCAATTCATGATTCAATTCATGATTCATGATTCAATTCATGATTCATGATTCATGATTCATGATTCAATTCATGATTCATGATTCATGATTGGATTCGTGATTCATGATTCATGATTCAATTCATGATTCATGATTCATGATTCAAATTATGATTCAATTCATGATTCATGATTAATGATTCAATTCATGATTCAATTCAAGATTCATGTTTCGATTCATGATTCATGATTCGATTCAATGATTCATGATTCATGATTCATGATTCAATTCATGATTCATGATTCATGATTCAATTCATGATTCAATTTATGATTCACGATTCATGATTCAATTCATGATTCAATTCATGATTCATGATTCAAGATTCAATTCATGATTCATGTTTAATTCATGATTCATGATTCATGATTTATGATTCATGATTCATGATTCGATTCATGATTCATGATTTATGATTCATGATTCAATTCATAATTCATGATTCGATTCATGATTCATGATTTATTTCATGATTTATGATTTATTAATCATGATTCAATTCATTAATCATGATTCATGATTCAATTCATGATTCATGATTCAATTCATGTTTCATAATTCATGATTCATGATTCAATGCATGATTCATGATTCATGATTGATGATTCAATTCATGATTCATGATTCAATTCATGATTCATGATTCAATTCATGATTATGATTCATGAATCAATTCATGATTCATGATTCATGATTCAATTCATGATTCATGATTCAATTCATGATATAATTCATGATTCATGATTCATGATTCAATTCATGATTCATGATTCAATTCATGATTCAATTCATGATTCATGATTCAATTTATGATTCATGATTCATGATTCAATTCATGATTCATGATTCATGATTCAATTCATGATTCATGATTCATGATTCATGATTCATGATTCAATTCATGATTCAATTCATGATTCAATTCATGATTCATGATTCATGATGGATTCGTGATTCATGATTCATGATTCAATTCATGATTCATGATTCATGATTCAAATTATGATTCAATTCATGATTCATGATTAATGATTCAATTCATGATTCAATTCAAGATTCATGTTTCGATTCATGATTCATGATTCGATTCATGATTCATGATTCATGATTCATGATTCAATTCATGATTCATGATTCATGATTCAATTCATGATTCAATTTATGATTCACGATTCATGATTCAATTCATGATTCAATTCATGATTCATGATTCAAGATTCAATTCATGATTCATGTTTAATTCATGATTCATGATTCATGATTTATGATTCATGATTCATGATTCGATTCATGATTCATGATTTATGATTCATGATTCAAGTCATAATTCATGATTCGATTCATGATTCATGATTTATTTCATGATTTATGAATTATTAATCATGATTCAATTCATTAATCATGATTTATGATTCAATTCATGATTCATGATTCAATTCATGTTTCATAATTCATGATTCATGATTCAATTCTTGATTCATGATTGGTGATTCAATTTCATGATTCATGATTCAATTCATGATTCATGATTCAATTCATTATTCGATTCCTAAATCATTTCATGATTCATGATTCGATTTATGATTCTTGATTTGATTCATGATTCATGATGCAATTCATGATTTAATTCATGATTCATGATTCGATTCATGATTCAATCATGATTCATGATTCAATTCATGATTCATGATTCATGATTCGATTCATGAATTATGATTCAACTGATGATTCATGATTCAAGATTCATGATTCAATTCATGATTCATGATTCGATTCTTGAATCTTAATTCATGATTCACGATTCCATTCATGATTCATGATTCATGATTCAATTTATGATTCATGATTCATGATTCAATTCATGATTCATGATTCATGATTTAATTCATGATTCATGATTCGATTCATGAATCTTGATTCATGATTCATGATTCGATTCATGATTCATGATTCATGATTCAATTCATGATTCATGATTCATGATTCAATTCATGATTCATGATTCAATTCATGATTCATGATTCATGATTCAATTCATGATTCATGATTCGATTCATGATTCATGATTCATGATTCGATTCATGATTCATGATTCATGAATCAATTCATGATTCATGATTCATGATTCAATTCATGATTCATGATTTGATTCATGATTCTTGATTCATGATTCATGATTCGATTCATGATTCATGATTCAATTCATGATTCATGAATCGATTCATGATTCATGAATCGATTCATGATTCATAATTCATGATTCATAATTCATGATTCATAATTCATCATTCATAATTCATCATTCATAATTCAATTCATAATTCATGATTCATGATTTATGATTCGATTCATGATTCATGATTCATGATTCAATTCATGATTCATGATTCATGATTCAATTCATGATTCAATTCATGATTCATGATTCGATTCATGATTCATGATTCATGATTCATGATTCAATTCATGATTCATGATTCATTATTCATGATTCAATTCATGATTCATGATTCATGATTCATGATTCAATTCATGATTTGATTCATGATTCTTGATTCATGATTCATGATTCGATTCATGATTCATGATTCAATTCATGATTCATGAATAGATTCATGATTCATAATTCATGATTCATAATTCATGATTCATAATTCAATTCATAATTCATAATTCATAATTCATGATTCATGATTTGATTCATGATTCATGATTCATGATTTAATTCATGATTCAATTCATAATTCATGATTCATGATTTGATTCATGATTCATGATTCGATTCATGATTTAATTCATTATTCATGTTTCAAATTATGATTCATGATTCGATTCATGATTCATAATTCAATTCATGATTTATGATTCAATTCATGATTCGATTCCTGATTCAATTCATGATTCGATTTATGATTCATGATTCATGAATCAATTCATTCTTCATGATTTAATTCATGATTCATGATTCATGATTCAAATTATAAATCATGAATCAATTCATGATTCATGATTCAATTCATTATTCATGATTCAATTCATAAATTCAATTTATGATTCATGATTCGTGATTCATGATTCAATTTATGATTCATGATTCATGATTTCATTCATGATTCATGATTCATGATTCAATTCATGATTCATGATTCAATTGATGATTCATGATTCATGATTCAATTCATGATTCCTGATTCATGAATCAATTCATGATTCATGATTCATGATTCAAATTATGATTCATGAATCAATTCATGATTCATGATTCAATTCATTATTCATGATTCAATTCATGATTCAATTCATGATTCATGATTCATGATTCATGATTCGATTCATGATTCGTGATTCATGATTCATGATTCGATTCATGATTCATGATTCAATTCATGATTCATGATTCGATTCATGATTCATGATTCCTGATTCAATTCATGATTCATGATTCATGATTCATGTTTCATGATTCATGATTCAAGTCATGATTCATGATTCAATTCATGATTCAATTCATAATTCATGATTCATGATTTGATTCATGATTCATGATTCGATTCATGATTCATGATTCAATTCATGATTCCTGATTCGTGAATCAATTCATGATTCATGATTTAATTCATGATTCATGATTTATGATTCAAATTATGATTCATGATTCGATTGATGATTCATGATTCATGATTCAATTCATGATTCATGATTTAATTCATGATTTATGATTCAATTCATGATTCGATTCATGATTCATGATTCATCATTCAATTCATGATTCATGACTCAATTTATGATTTATGATTCAATTTGTGATTTGATTCCTGATTCAATTCATAATTCATGATTCGATTCATGATTCAATTCATGATTCATGATTCATGAATCAATTCATGATTCATGATTCATGATTCAATTCATGATTCATGATTTAATTCATGATTCATGATTCATGATTCATGATTCAATTCATGATTCATGATTCAATTCATGATTCAATTCATGATTCATGATTCAATTCATGATTCAATTCATGATTCATGATTCAATTTATGATTCATGATTCATGATTCAATTCATGATTTATGATTCATGATTGGATTCATGATTCATGATTCAATTTATGATTCAATTCATGATTCATGATTCATGATTGGATTCGTGATTCATGATTCAAATTATGATTCAATTCATGATTCATGATTCATGATTAATGATTCAATTAATGATTCAATTCAAGATTCATGATTCGATTCATGATTCATGATTCAATTCATGATTCATGATTCATGATTCAATTCATGATTTAATTTATGATTCATGATTCAATTCATGATTCATGATTCAAGATTCGATTCATGATTCATGTTTAATTCATGATTCATGATTCATGAATTATGATTCATGATTCGATTCATGATTCATGATTTATGATTCATGATTCAATTCATAATTCATGATTCGATTCATGATTCATGATTCATGATTCGATTCATGATTCATGATTCAATTCATGTTTCATAATTCATGATTCATGATTCAATTCATGATTCATGATTCAATTCATCATTTGATTCATGATTAATTTCATGATTCATGATTCGATTTATGATTCTTGATTCATGATTCAATTCATGATTCATGATTTAATTCATGATTCATGATTCAATTCATGATTCAATTCATGATTCAATTCATGATTCATGATTCAATTCATGATTCATGATTCAATTCATGATTCATGATTCATGATTCATGATTCATGATTTAATTCATGATTCATGATTCGATTCATGATTCAATTCATGATTCATGATTCATGATTTAATTCATGATTTATGATTCCATTCATGATTCATGATTCAATTTATGATTCATGATTCATGATTTATGATTCATGATTCATGATTCATGATTTAATTCATGATTAATGATTCATGATTCGATTCATGATTCATGATTCAATTCATGATTCATGATTCAATTCATGATTCATGATTCATGATTCAATTCATGATTTAATTTATGATTCATGATTCAATTCATGATTCATGATTCAAGATTCGATTCATGATTCATGTTTAATTCATGATTCATGATTCATGAATTATGATTCATGATTCGATTCATGATTCATGATTTATGATTCATGATTCAATTCATAATTCATGATTCGATTCATGATTCATGATTCATGATTCGATTCATGATTCATGATTCAATTCATGTTTCATAATTCATGATTCATGATTCAATTCATGATTCATGATTCATGATTCAATTCATGATTCATGATTCAATTCATCATTTGATTCAGGATTAATTTCATGATTCATGATTCGATTTATGATTCTTGATTCATGATTCAATTCATGATTCATGATTTAATTCATGATTCATGATTCAATTCATGATTCAATTCATGATTCAATTCATGATTCATGATTCAATTCATGATTCATGATTCAATTCATGATTCATGATTCATGATTCATGATTCATGATTTAATTCATGAATTATGATTCAATTCATGATTCATGATTCAAGATTCATGATTCAATTCATGATTCATGATTCGAATCATGATTCAATTCATGATTCATGATTCATGATTCAATTCATGATTCATGATTCATGATTCAATTCATGATTCAATTTATGATTCACGATTCATGATTCAATTCATGATTCAATTCATGATTCATGATTCAAGATTCAATTCATGATTCATGTTTAATTCATGATTCATGATTCATGATTTATGGATTCATGATTCATGATTCGATTCATGATTCATGATTTATGATTCATGATTCAATTCATAATTCATGATTCGATTCATGATTCATGATTTATTTCATGATTTATGATTTATTAATCATGATTCAATTCATTAATCATGATTCATGATTCAATTCATGATTCATGATTCAATTCATGTTTCATAATTCATGATTCATGATTCAATGCATGATTCATGATTCATGATTGATGATTCAATTCATGATTCATGATTCAATTCATGATTCATGATTCAATTCATGATTATGATTCATGAATCAATTCATGATTCATGATTCATGATTCAATTCATGATTCATGATTCAATTCATGATATAATTCATGATTCATGATTCATGATTCAATTCATGATTCATGATTCAATTCATGATTCAATTCATGATTCATGATTCAATTTATGATTCATGATTCATGATTCAATTCATGATTCATGATTCATGATTCAATTCATGATTCATGATTCATGATTCATGATTCATGATTCAATTCATGATTCAATTCATGATTCAATTCATGATTCATGATTCATGATTGGATTCGTGATTCATGATTCATGATTCAATTCATGATTCATGATTCATGATTCAAATTATGATTCAATTCATGATTCATGATTAATGATTCAATTCATGATTCAATTCAAGATTCATGTTTCGATTCATGATTCATGATTCGATTCATGATTCATGATTCATGATTCATGATTCAATTCATGATTCATGATTCATGATTCAATTCATGATTCAATTTATGATTCACGATTCATGATTCAATTCATGATTCAATTCATGATTCATGATTCAAGATTCAATTCATGATTCATGTTTAATTCATGATTCATGATTCATGATTTATGATTCATGATTCATGATTCGATTCATGATTCATGATTTATGATTCATGATTCAAGTCATAATTCATGATTCGATTCATGATTCATGATTTATTTCATGATTTATGAATTATTAATCATGATTCAATTCATTAATCATGATTTATGATTCAATTCATGATTCATGATTCAATTCATGTTTCATAATTCATGATTCATGATTCAATTCTTGATTCATGATTGGTGATTCAATTCATGATTCATGATTCAATTCATGATTCATGATTCAATTCATTATTCGATTCCTAAATCATTTCATGATTCATGATTCGATTTATGATTCTTGATTTGATTCATGATTCATGATGCAATTCATGATTTAATTCATGATTCATGATTCGATTCATGATTCAATTCATGATTCATGATTCAATTCATGATTCATGATTCATGATTCGATTCATGAATTATGATTCAACTGATGATTCATGATTCAAGATTCATGATTCAATTCATGATTCATGATTCGATTCTTGAATCTTAATTCATGATTCACGATTCCATTCATGATTCATGATTCATGATTCAATTTATGATTCATGATTCATGATTCAATTCATGATTCATGATTCATGATTTAATTCATGATTCATGATTCGATTCATGAATCTTGATTCATGATTCATGATTCGATTCATGATTCATGATTCATGATTCAATTCATGATTCATGATTCATGATTCAATTCATGATTCATGATTCAATTCATGATTCATGATTCATGATTCAATTCATGATTCATGATTCGATTCATGATTCATGATTCATGATTCGATTCATGATTCATGATTCATGAATCAATTCATGATTCATGATTCATGATTCAATTCATGATTCATGATTTGATTCATGATTCTTGATTCATGATTCATGATTCGATTCATGATTCATGATTCAATTCATGATTCATGAATCGATTCATGATTCATGAATCGATTCATGATTCATAATTCATGATTCATAATTCATGATTCATAATTCATCATTCATAATTCATCATTCATAATTCAATTCATAATTCATGATTCATGATTTATGATTCGATTCATGATTCATGATTCATGATTCAATTCATGATTCATGATTCATGATTCAATTCATGATTCAATTCATGATTCATGATTCGATTCATGATTCATGATTCATGATTCATGATTCAATTCATGATTCATGATTCATTATTCATGATTCAATTCATGATTCATGAATAGATTCATGATTCATAATTCATGATTCATAATTCATGATTCATAATTCATGATTCATAATTCAATTCATAATTCATAATTCATAATTCATGATTCATGATTTGATTCATGATTCATGATTCATGATTTAATTCATGATTCAATTCATAATTCATGATTCATGATTTGATTCATGATTCATGATTCGATTCATGATTTAATTCATTATTCATGTTTCAAATTATGATTCATGATTCGATTCATGATTCATAATTCAATTCATGATTTATGATTCAATTCATGATTCGATTCCTGATTCAATTCATGATTCGATTTATGATTCATGATTCATGAATCAATTCATTCTTCATGATTTAATTCATGATTCATGATTCATGATTCAAATTATAAATCATGAATCAATTCATGATTCATGATTCAATTCATTATTCATGATTCAATTCATAAATTCAATTTATGATTCATGATTCGTGATTCATGATTCAATTTATGATTCATGATTCATGATTTCATTCATGATTCATGATTCATGATTCAATTCATGATTCATGATTCAATTGATGATTCATGATTCATGATTCAATTCATGATTCCTGATTCATGAATCAATTCATGATTCATGATTCATGATTCAAATTATGATTCATGAATCAATTCATGATTCATGATTCAATTCATTATTCATGATTCAATTCATGATTCAATTCATGATTCATGATTCATGATTCATGATTCGATTCATGATTCGTGATTCATGATTCATGATTCGATTCATGATTCATGATTCAATTCATGATTCATGATTCGATTCATGATTCATGATTCCTGATTCAATTCATGATTCATGATTCATGATTCATGTTTCATGATTCATGATTCAAGTCATGATTCATGATTCAATTCATGATTCAATTCATAATTCATGATTCATGATTTGATTCATGATTCATGATTCGATTCATGATTCATGATTCAATTCATGATTCCTGATTCGTGAATCAATTCATGATTCATGATTTAATTCATGATTCATGATTTATGATTCAAATTATGATTCATGATTCGATTGATGATTCATGATTCATGATTCAATTCATGATTCATGATTTAATTCATGATTTATGATTCAATTCATGATTCGATTCATGATTCATGATTCATCATTCAATTCATGATTCATGACTCAATTTATGATTTATGATTCAATTTGTGATTTGATTCCTGATTCAATTCATAATTCATGATTCGATTCATGATTCAATTCATGATTCATGAATCAATTCATGATTCATGATTCATGATTCAATTCATGATTCATGATTTAATTCATGATTCAATTCATGATTCATGATTCATGATTCATGATTCAATTCATGATTCATGATTCAATTCATGATTCAATTCATGATTCATGATTCAATTCATGATTCAATTCATGATTCATGATTCAATTTATGATTCATGATTCATGATTCAATTCATGATTTATGATTCATGATTGGATTCATGATTCATGATTCAATTTATGATTCAATTCATGATTCAATTCATGATTCATGATTCATGATTGGATTCGTGATTCATGATTCAAATTATGATTCAATTCATGATTCATGATTCATGATTAATGATTCAATTAATGATTCAATTCAAGATTCATGATTCGATTCATGATTCATGATTCAATTCATGATTCATGATTCATGATTCAATTCATGATTTAATTTATGATTCATGATTCAATTCATGATTCATGATTCAAGATTCGATTCATGATTCATGTTTAATTCATGATTCATGATTCATGAATTATGATTCATGATTCGATTCATGATTCATGATTTATGATTCATGATTCAATTCATAATTCATGATTCGATTCATGATTCATGATTCATGATTCGATTCATGATTCATGATTCAATTCATGTTTCATAATTCATGATTCATGATTCAATTCATGATTCATGATTCATGATTCATGATTCAATTCATGATTCATGATTCAATTCATGATTCATGATTCAATTCATCATTTGATTCATGATTAATTTCATGATTCATGATTCGATTTATGATTCTTGATTCATGATTCAATTCATGATTCATGATTTAATTCATGATTCATGATTCAATTCATGATTCAATTCATGATTCAATTCATGATTCATGATTCAATTCATGATTCATGATTCAATTCATGATTCATGATTCATGATTCATGATTCATGATTTAATTCATGATTCATGATTCGATTCATGATTCAATTCATGATTCATGATTCATGATTTAATTCATGATTTATGATTCCATTCATGATTCATGATTCAATTTATGATTCATGATTCATGATTTATGATTCATGATTCATGATTCATGATTTAATTCATGATTAATGATTCATGATTCGATTCATGATTCATGATTCAATTCATGATTCATGATTCATCATTCAATTCATGATTTAATTTATGATTCATGATTCAATTCATGATTCATGATTCAAGATTCGATTCATGATTCATGTTTAATTCATGATTCATGATTCATGAATTATGATTCATGATTCGATTCATGATTCATGATTTATGATTCATGATTCAATTCATAATTCATGATTCGATTCATGATTCATGATTCATGATTCGATTCATGATTCATGATTCAATTCATGTTTCATAATTCATGATTCATGATTCAATTCATGATTCATGATTCATGATTCAATTCATGATTCATGATTCAATTCATCATTTGATTCAGGATTAATTTCATGATTCATGATTCAATTCATGATTCATGATTTAATTCATGATTCATGATTCAATTCATGATTCAATTCATGATTCAATTCATGATTCATGATTCAATTCATGATTCATGATTCAATTCATGATTCATGATTCATGATTCATGATTCATGATTTAATTCATGAATTATGATTCAATTCATGATTCATGATTCAAGATTCATGATTCAATTCATGATTCATGATTCGAATCATGATTCAATTCATGATTCATGATTCATGATTTAATTCATGATTTATGATTCCATTCATGATTCATGATTCAATTTATGATTCATGATTCATGATTTATGATTCATGATTCATGATTCATGATTTAATTCATGATTAATGATTCATGATTCAATTCATGATTCAATTCATGATTCATGAATCAATTTATGATTCATAATTCATGATTTATGAATCATGATTTATGATTCAATTCATAATTCAAATCATGATTCATGATTCATGATTCGATTCATGATTCATGATTCAATTCATGATTCATGATTCATGATTCGATTCATGATTCATGATTCATGATTCAATTCATGATTCATGATTCGATTCATGATTCTTGATTCATGATTCGATTCATGATTCATGATTCGATTCATGATTAATTATTCAAGATTCAATTCATGATTCATGATTCTTGATTTGATTCATGATTCTTGATTCCTGATTCATGATTCGATTCATGATTCATTATTCAAGATTTAATTCATGATTCATGATTCATGATTCGATTCAAGATTCATGATTCATGATTCAAATGATTCATGATTCGATTCAAGATTCATGATTCATGATTCAAATCATGATTCATTATTCTATTCATGATTCATGATACACTTCATGATTCATGATTCAATTCATGATTCAATTCATGATTCAATTCATGATTCATGATTCACGATTTGATTCATGATTCATGATTAATGATTCAATTTATGATTCGATTCAAGATTCATGATTTGATTCATGATTCATGATTCAATTCATGATTCATGATTCATGATTCAATTCATGATTCATAATTTATGATTCATGATTCATGATTCATTTCATGATTCATGATTCGATTCATGATTCATGATTCATGATTCAATTCATGATTCAATTCAAGATTCATGATTAATGATTCAATTCATGATTCAATTCAAGATTCATGATTCGATTCATGACTCATGATTCATGATTCAATTCATGATTTATGATTCATGATTCATGATTCAATTCATGATTCATGATTTGATTCATGATTCATGATTCATGATTCATGATTCGATTCATGATTCATGATTCAATTCATGATTCCTGATTCGTGAATCAATTCATGATTCATGATTTAATTCATGATTCATGATTTATGATTCAAATTATGATTCATGATTCGATTGATGATTCATGATTCATGATTCAATTCATGATTCATGATTTAATTCATGATTTATGATTCAATTCATGATTCGATTCATGATTCATGATTCATCATTCAATTCATGATTCATGACTCAATTTATGATTTATGATTCAATTTGTGATTTGATTCCTGATTCAATTCATAATTCATGATTCGATTCATGATTCAATTCATGATTCATGAATCAATTCATGATTCATGATTCATGATTCAATTCATGATTCATGATTTAATTCATGATTCAATTCATGATTCATGATTCATGATTCATGATTCAATTCATGATTCATGATTCAATTCATGATTCAATTCATGATTCATGATTCAATTCATGATTCAATTCATGATTCATGATTCAATTTATGATTCATGATTCATGATTCAATTCATGATTTATGATTCATGATTGGATTCATGATTCATGATTCAATTTATGATTCAATTCATGATTCAATTCATGATTCATGATTCATGATTGGATTCGTGATTCATGATTCAAATTATGATTCAATTCATGATTCATGATTCATGATTAATGATTCAATTAATGATTCAATTCAAGATTCATGATTCGATTCATGATTCATGATTCAATTCATGATTCATGATTCATGATTCAATTCATGATTTAATTTATGATTCATGATTCAATTCATGATTCATGATTCAAGATTCGATTCATGATTCATGTTTAATTCATGATTCATGATTCATGAATTATGATTCATGATTTATTCGATTCTGATTCATGATTTATGATTCATGATTCAATTCATAATTCATGATTCGATTCATGATTCATGATTCATGATTCGATTCATGATTCATGATTCAATTCATGTTTCATAATTATGATTCATGATTCAATTCATGATTCATGATTCATGATTCATGATTCAATTCATGATTCATGATTCAATTCATGATTCATGATTCAATTCATCATTTGATTCATGATTAATTTCATGATTCATGATTCGATTTATGATTCTTGATTCATGATTCAATCATGATTCATGATTTAATTCATGATTCATGATTCAATTCATGATTCAATTCATGATTCAATTCTTGATTCATGATTCAATTCATGATTCATGATTCAATTCATGATTCATGATTCATGATTCATGATTCATGATTTAATTCATGATTCATGATTCGATTCATGATTCAATTCATGATTCATGATTCATGATTTAATTCATGATTTATGATTCATTCATGATTCATGATTCAATTTATGATTCATGATTCATGATTTATGATTCATGATTCATGATTCATGATTTAATTCATGATTAATGATTCATGATTCGATTCATGATTCATGATTCAATTCATGATTCATGATTCATCATTCAATTCATGATTTAATTTATGATTCATGATTCAATTCATGATTCATGATTCAAGATTCGATTCATGATTCATGTTTAATTCATGATTCATGATTCATGAATTATGATTCATGATTCGATTCATGATTCATGATTTATGATTCATGATTCAATTCATAATTCATGATTCGATTCATGATTCATGATTCATGATTCGATTCATGATTCATGATTCAATTCATGTTTCATAATTCATGATTCATGATTCAATTCATGATTCATGATTCATGATTCAATTCATGATTCATGATTCAATTCATCATTTGATTCAGGATTAATTTCATGATTCATGATTCAATTCATGATTCATGATTTAATTCATGATTCATGATTCAATTCATGATTCAATTCATGATTCAATTCATGATTCATGATTCAATTCATGATTCATGATTCAATTCATGATTCATGATTCATGATTCATGATTCATGATTTAATTCATGAATTATGATTCAATTCATGATTCATGATTCAAGATTCATGATTCAATTCATGATTCATGATTCGAATCATGATTCAATTCATGATTCATGATTCATGATTTAATTCATGATTTATGATTCCATTCATGATTCATGATTCAATTTATGATTCATGATTCATGATTTATGATTCATGATTCATGATTCATGATTTAATTCATGATTAATGATTCATGATTCAATTCATGATTCAATTCATGATTCATGAATCAATTTATGATTCATAATTCATGATTTATGAATCATGATTTATGATTCAATTCATATTCAAATCATGATTCATGATTCATGATTCGATTCATGATTCATGATTCAATTCATGATTCATGATTCATGATTCGATTCATGATTCATGATTCATGATTCAATTCATGATTCATGATTCGATTCATGATTCTTGATTCATGATTCGATTCATGATTCATGATTCGATTCATGATTAATTATTCAAGATTCAATTCATGATTCATGATTCTTGATTTGATTCATGATTCTTGATTCCTGATTCATGATTCGATTCATGATTCATTATTCAAGATTTAATTCATGATTCATGATTCATGATTCGATTCAAGATTCATGATTCATGATTCAAATGATTCATGATTCGATTCAAGATTCATGATTCATGATTCAAATCATGATTCATTATTCTATTCATGATTCATGATACACTTCATGATTCATGATTCAATTCATGATTCAATTCATGATTCAATTCATGATTCATGATTCACGATTTGATTCATGATTCATGATTAATGATTCAATTTATGATTCGATTCAAGATTCATGATTTGATTCATGATTCATGATTCAATTCATGATTCATGATTCATGATTCAATTCATGATTCATAATTTATGATTCATGATTCATGATTCATTTCATGATTCATGATTCGATTCATGATTCATGATTCATGATTCAATTCATGATTCAATTCAAGATTCATGATTAATGATTCAATTCATGATTCAATTCAAGATTCATGATTCGATTCATGACTCATGATTCATGATTCAATTCATGATTTATGATTCATGATTCATGATTCAATTCATGATTCATGATTTGATTCATGATTCATGATTCATGATTCATGATTCGATTCATGATTCATGATTCATGATTCGATTCATGATTCATGATTCTTGATTCGATTCATGATTTTTGATCATGATTCATGATTCGATTCATGATTCATTATTCAAGATTTAATTCATGATTAGTGATTCATGATTCGATTCAAGATTCATGATTCATGATTCGATTCATGATTCATTATTCAAGATTTAATTCATGATTCATGATTCATGATTCGATTCAAGATTCATGATTCATGATTCAAATCATGATTCATTATTCGATTCATGATTCATGATTCAAATTATGATTCATGATTCGATTTCATGATTCATGATTCAATTCATGATTCATGATTTCAATTCATGATTTATGATTCAATTCATGATTCGATTCATGATTCATGATTCATGATTCAATTCATGATTCATGATTCATGATTCAATTCATTATTCATGATTCAATTCATGATTCATGATCATGATTCGATTCATGATTCATGATTCATGATTCAATTCATGATTCATGATTCATGATTCATGATTCATGATTAATTCATGATTCATGATTCGATTCATGATTCAATTCATGATTCATGATTCATGATTTAATTCATGATTTATGATTCCATTCATGATTCATGATTCAATTTATGATTCATGATTCATGATTTATGATTCATGATTCATGATTCATGATTTAATTCATGATTAATGATTCATGATTCGATTCATGATTCATGATTCAATTCATGATTCATGATTCATGATTCAATTCATGATTTAATTTATGATTCATGATTCAATTCATGATCATGATTCAAGATTCGATTCATGATTCATGTTTAATTCATGATTCATGATTCATGAATTATGATTCATGATTCGATTCATGATTCATGATTTATGATTCATGATTCAATTCATAATTCATGATTCGATTCATGATTCATGATTCATGATTCGATTCATGATTCATGATTCAATTCATGTTTCATAATTCATGATTCATGATTCAATTCATGATTCATGATTCATGATTCATGATTCAATTCATGATTCATGATTCAATTCATCATTTGATTCATGATTAATTTCATGATTCATGATTCGATTTATGATTCTTGATTCATGATTCAATTCATGATTCATGATTTAATTCATGATTCATGATTCAATTCATGATTCAATTCATGATTCAATTCATGATTCATGATTCAATTCATGATTCATGATTCAATTCATGATTCATGATTCATGATTCATGATTCATGATTTAATTCATGAATTATGATTCAATTCATGATTCATGATTCAAGATTCATGATTCAATTCATGATTCATGATTCGAATCATGATTCAATTCATGATTCATGATTCATGATTTAATTCATGATTTATGATTCCATTCATGATTCATGATTCAATTTATGATTCATGATTCATGATTTATGATTCATGATTCATGATTCATGATTTAATTCATGATTAATGATTCATGATTCAATTCATGATTCAATTCATGATTCATGAATCAATTATGATTCATAATTCATGATTTATGAATCATGATTTATGATTCAATTCATAATTCAAATCATGATTCATGATTCATGATTCGATTCATGATTCATGATTCAATTCATGATTCATGATTCATGATTCGATTCATGATTCATGATTCATGATTCAATATATGATTCATGATTCGATTCATGATTCTTGATTCATGATTCGATTCATGATTCATGATTCATGATTCGATTCATGATTAATTATTCAAGATTCAATTCATGATTCATGATTCTTGATTTGATTCATGATTCTTGATTCCTGATTCATGATTCGATTCATGATTCATTATTCAAGATTTAATTCATGATTCATGATTCATGATTCGATTCAAGATTCATGATTCATGATTCAAATCATGATTCATTATTCTATTCATGATTCATGATTCAATTCATGATTCATGATTCAATTCATGATTCAATTCATGATTCAATTCATGATTCATGATTCACGATTTGATTCATGATTCATGATTAATGATTCAATTTATGATTCGATTCAAGATTCATGATTTGATTCATGATTCCATGATTCAATTCATGATTCATAATTCATGATTCAATTCATGATTCATAATTTATGATTCATGATTCATGATTCATTTCATGATTCATGATTCGATTCATGATTCATGATTCATGATTCAATTCATGATTCAATTCAAGATTCATGATTAATGATTCAATTCATGATTCAATCAAGATTCATGATTCGATTCATGACTCATGATTCATGATTCAATCATGATTTATGATTCATGATTCATGATTCAATTCATGATTCATGATTGATCATGATTCATGATTCATGATTCATGATTCGATTCATGATTCATGATCATGATTCGATTCATGATTCATGATTCTTGATTCGATTCATGATTTTTGATTCATGATTCATGATTCGATTCATGATTCATTAGTCAAGATTTAATTCATGATTAGTGATTCATGATTCGATCAAGATTCATGATTCATGATTCGATTCATGATTCATTATTCAAGATTTAATTCATGATTCATGATTCATGATTCGATTCAAGATTCATGATTCATGATTCAAATCATGATTCATTATTCGATTCATGATTCATGATTCAAATTATGATTCATGATTCGATTCATGATTCATGATTCAATTCATGATTCATGATTCAAATCATGATTCATTATTCGATTCATGATTCATGATTCAAATTATGATTCATGATTCGATTCATGATTCATGATTCAATTCATGATTCATGATTCAATTCATGATTTATGATTCAATTCAAGATTCGATTCATGATTCATGATTCATGATTCATGATTCAATTCATGATTCATGATTCATGATTCAATTCAATTATTCATGATTCAATTCATGATTCATGATTCATGATTCGATTCATGATTCATGATTCATGATTCAATTCATGATTCATGATTCATGATTCATGATTCATGATTTAATTCATGATTCATGATTCGATTCATGATTCAATTCATGATTCATGATTCATGATTTAATTCATGATTTATGATTCCATTCATGATTCATGATTCAATTTATGATTCTGATTCATGATTTATGATTCATGATTCATGATTCATGATTTAATTCATGATTAATGATTCATGATTCGATTCATGATTCATGATTCAATTCTGATTCATGATTCATGATTCAATTCTGATTTAATTTATGATTCATGATTCAATTCATGCTTCATGATTCAAGATTCGATTCATGATTCATGTTTAATTCATGATTCATGATTCATGAATTATGATTCATGATTCGATTCATGATTCATGATTTATGATTCATGATTCAATTCATAATTCATGATTCGATTCATGATTCATGATTCCAAGATTCGATTCATGATTCATGATTCAATTCATGTTTCATAATTCATGATTCATGATTCAATTCATGATTGCATGATTCATGATTCATGATTCAATTCATGATTCATGATTCAATTCATCATTTGATTCATGATTAATTTTCATGATTCATGATTCGATTTATGATTCTTGATTCATGATTCAATCATGATTCATGATTTAATTCATGATTCATGATTCAATTCATGATTCAATTCATGATTCAATTCATGATTCATGATTCAATTCATGATCATGATTCAATTCATGATTCATGATTCATGATTCATGATTCATGATTTAATTCATGAATTATGATTCAATTCATGATTCATGATTCATGATTCATGATTTAATTCATGAATTATGATTCAATTCATGATTCATGATTCAAGATTCATGATTCAATTCATGATTCATGATTCGATTCATGATTCAATTCATGATTCATGATTCATGATTTAATTCATGATTTATGATTCCATTCATGATTCATGATTCAATTATGATTCATGATCATGATTTATGATTCATGATTCATGATTCATGATTTAATTCATGATTAATGATTCATGATTCAATTCATGATTCAATTCATGATTCATGAATCAATTTATGAATCATAATTCATGATTTATGAATCATGATTTATGATTCAATTCATAATTCAAATCATGATTCTGATTCATGATTCGATTCATGATTCAATTCATGATTCATGATTCATGATTCGATTCATGATTCATGATTCATGATTCAATTCATGATTCATGATTCGATTCATGATTCTTGATTCATGATTCGATTCATGATTCATGATTCATGATTCGATTCATGATTAATATTCAAGATTCAATTCATGATTCATGATTCTTGATTTGATTCATGATTCTTGATTCCTGATTTATGATTCGATTCATGATTCATTATTCAAGATTTAATTCATGATTCAATGATTCAAGATTCGATTCAAGATTCATGATTCATGATTTAAATCAAGATTCATTATTCTATTCATGATTCATGATTCAATTCATGATTCATGATTCAATTCATGATTCAATTCATGATTCAATTCATGATTCATGATTCATGATTCGTGATTAATGATTCAATTTATGATTCGATTCAAGATTCATGATTTGATTCATGATTCATGATTCAATTCATGATTCATGATTCATGATTCAATTCATGATTCATAATTCATGATTCATGATTCATGAATCATTTCATGATTCATGATTCGATTCATGATTCATGATTCATGATTCAATTCATGATTCATGATTCATGATTCAAATTATGATTCAATTCATGATTCATGATTAATGATTCAATTCATGATTCAATTCAAGATTCATGATTCGATTCATGACTCATGATTCATGATTCAATTCATGATTTATGATTCATGATTCATGATTCAATTCATGATTCCATGATATTGATTCATGATTCATGATTCATGATTCATGATTCGATTCATGATTCATGATTCATGATTCGATTCATGATTCATGATTCTTGATTCGATTCATGATTTTTGATTCATGATTCATGATTCGATTCATGATTCATTATTCAAGATTTAATTCATGTATTAGTGATTCATGATTCGATTCAAGATTCATGATTCATGATTCGATTCATGATTCATTATTCAAGATTTAATTCATGATTCATGATCATGATTCGATTCAAGATTCATGATTCATGATTCAAATCATGATTCATTTTCGATTCATGATTCATGATTCAAATTATGATTCATGATTCGATTCATGATTCATGATTCAATTCATGATTCATGATTCAATTCATGATTTATGATTCAATTCATGATTCGATTCATGATTCATGATTCATGATTCAATCATGATTCATGATTCATGATTCAATTCATTATTCATGATTCAATTCATGATTCATGATTCATGATTCGATTCATGATTCATGATTCATGATTCAATTCATTATTCATGATTCATGATTCATGATTCAATTCATGATTCATGATTCATGATTCAATTCATGATTCAATTCATGATTCATGATTCGATTCATGATTCATGATTCATGATTCATGATTCAATTCATGATTCATGATTCATTATTCATGATTCAATTCATGATCATGATTCATGATTCATGATTCAATTCATGATTCATGATTTGATTCATGATCTTGATTCATGATTCATGATTCGATTCATGATTCATGATTCAATTCATGATTCATGAATAGATTCATGATCATAATTCATGATTCATAATTCATGATTCATAATTCAATTCATAATTCATAATTCATAATTCATGATTCATGATTTGATTCATGATTCATGATCATGATTTAATTTCATGATTCAATTCATAATTCATGATTCATGATTTGATTCATGAATCATGATTCGATTCATGATTCATGATTTAATTCATTATTCATGTTTCAAATTATGATTCATGATTCGATTCATGATCATAATTCAATTCATGATTTATGAGTTCAATCATGATTCGATTCCTGATTCAATTCATGATTCGATTTATGATTCATGATTCATGAATCAATTCATTCTTCATGATTTAATTCATGATTCATGATTCAAATTATAAATCATGAATCAATCATGATTCATGATTCAATTCATTATTCATGATTCAATTCATGATTCAATTCATGATTCATGATTCGATTCATGATTCGTGATTCATGATTCAATTTATGATTCATGATTCATGATTTCATTCATGATTCATGATTCATGATTCAATTCATGATTCATGATTCAATTCATGATTCATGATTCCATGATTCAATTCATGATTCCTGATTCATGAATCAATTCATGATTCATGATTCATGATTCAAATTATGATTCATGAATCAATTCATGATTCATGATTCATGATTCAATTCATTATTCATGATTCAATTCATGATTCAATTCATGATTCATGATTCATGATTCATGATTCGATTCATGATTCATGATTCAATCATGATTCCTGATTGAATTCATGATTCATGATTGATGATTCATGATTCATGTTTCATGATTCATGATTCATGTTTCATGATTCATGATTCAAGTCATGATTCATGATTCAATTCATGATTCAATTCATAATTCATGATTCATGATTTGATTCATGATTCATGATCGATCATGATTCATGATTCAATTCATGATTCCTGATTCGTGAATCAATTCATGATTCATGATTTAACTTCATGATTCATGATTTATGATTCAAATTATGATTCATGAATCGATTCATGATTCATGATTCAATCATGATTCATGATTTAATCATGATTTATGATTCAATTCATGATTCGATTCATGAAGCATGATTCATCATTCAATTCATGATTCATGACTCAATTTATGATTTATGATTCAATTTGTGATTCGATTCTGATTCAATTCATAATTCATGATTCGATTCATGATTCAATTCATGATTCATGATTCATGAATCAATTCATGATTCATGATCATGATTCAATTCATGATTCATGATTTAATTCATGATTCAATTCATGATTCATGATTCATGATTCATGATTCAATTCATGATTCATGATTCAATTCCATGACTTCATGATTCAATTCATGATTCAATTCATGATTCATGATTCAATTTATGATTCATGATTCATGATTCAATTCATGATTTATGATTCATGATTGGATTCATGATTCAATTTATGATTCAATTCATGATTCAATTCATGATTCATGATTGGATTCGTGATTCATGATTCAAATTATGATTCAATTCATGATTCATGATTCATGATTAATGATTCAATTAATGATTCAATTCAAGATTCATGATCGATTCATGATTCATGATTCAATTCATGATTCATGATTCATGATTCAATTCATGATTTAATTTATGATTCATGATTCAATTCATGATTCATGATTCAAGATTCGATTCATGATTCATGTTTAATTCATGATTCATGATTCATGAATTATGATTCATGATTCCGATTCATGATTCATGATTTATGATTCATGATTCAATTCATAATTCATGATTCGATCATGATTCATGATTCATGATTCGATCATGATTCATGATTCAATTCATGTTTCATAATTCATGATTCATGATTCAATTCATGATTCATGATTCATGATTCAATTCATGATTCATGATTCAATTCATGATTCATGATTCAATTCATCATTTGATACATGATTAATTTCATGATTCATGATTCGATATTATGATTCTTAAATCATGATTCAATTCATGATTCATGATTTAATTCATGATTCATGATTCAATCCATGATTCAATCATGATTCAAATCATGATTCATGATTCAATCATGATTCATGATTCAATTCATGATTCATGATTCATGATTCATGATTCATGATTTAATTCATGATTCATGATTCGATTCATGATTCAATTCATGATTCATGATTCATGATTTAAATCATGATTTATGATTCCATTCATGATTCATGATTCAATTTATGATTCATGATTCATGATTTATGATTCATGATTCATGATTCATGATCTAATCATGATTAATGATTCATGATTCGATCATGATTCATGATTCAATTCATGATTCATGATTCATGATTCAATTCATGATTTAATTTATGATTCATGATTCAATTCATGATTCATGATTCAAGATTCGATTCATGATTCATGTTTAATTCATGATTCATGATTCATGAATTATGATTCATGATTCGATTCTTGATTCATGATTTATGATCATGATTCATTCATAATTCATGATTCGATTCATGATTCATGATTCATGATTCGATTCATGATTCATGATTCAATTCATGTTTCATAATTCATGATTCATGATTCAATTCATGATTCATGATTCATGCTTCAATTCATGATCATGATTCAATTCATGATTCATGATTCAATTCATCATTTGAATCATGATTAATTTCATGATTCATGATTCGATTTATGATTCTTGATTCATGATTCAATTCATGATTCATGATTTAATTCATGATTCATGATTCAATTCATGATTCAATTCATGATTCAATTCATGATTCATGATTCAATTCATGATTCATGATTCAATTCATGATTCATGATTCATGATTCATGATTCATGATTTAATTCATGAATTATGATTCAATTCATGATTCATGATTCAAGATTCATGATTCAATTCATGATTCATGATTTGATTCATGATTCAATTCATGATTCATGATTCATGATTTAATCATCATTTATGATTCCATTCATGATTCATGATTCAATTTATGATTCATGATTCATGATTTATGATTCTGATTCATGATTCATGATTAATTCATGATTAATGATTCATGATTCAATTCATGATCTCAATTCATGATTCATGAATCATTTATGATTCATAATTCATGATTATGAATCATGATTTATGATTCAATTCATAATTCAAATCATGATTCATGATTCATGATTCGGATTCATGATTTCATGATTCAATTCATGATTCATGATTCATGATTCATGATTCGATTCATGATTCATGATTCATGATTCTAATTCATGATTCATGATTCGATTCATGATTCTTGATTCATGATTCATGATTCGATCATGATTCAGATTCATGATTCGATCAGATTCATTATTCAAGATTCAATGCATGATTCTATGATTCTTGATTCATGATTCTTGATTCCTGATTCATGATTCTATTCATGATTCATTATTCAAGATTTAATTCATGATTCATGATTCATGATTCATTTCAAGATTCATGATTCATGATTCAAATCATGATTCATTATTCTATTCATGATTCATGATTCAATCATGATTCATGATTCAATTCATGATTCATGATTCAATTCATGATTCAATTCATGATTCAATTCATGATTCATGATTCACGATTTGATTCATGATTCATGATTAATGATTCATTTATGATTCGATTCAAGATTCTGATTTGATTCATGATTCATGATTCAATTCATGATTCATGATTCATGATTCAATTCATGATTCATAATTCATGATTCAATTCATGATTCATGATTCATGATTCATTTCATGATTCTTGATTTGATTCATGATCATGATTCATGATTCAATTCATGATTCATGATTCATGATTCAAATTATGATTCAATTCGATTCATGAATTAATGATTCAATTCATGATTCAATTCAAGATTCATGATTCGATTCATGACTCATGATTCATGATTCAATTCATGATTTATGATTCATGATTCATGATTCATTCATGATTCATGATTTGAATCATCATTCATGATTCGATTCATGATTTATTATTCAAGATTTAATTCATGATTAGTGATCTCATGATTCGATTCAAGATTCATGATTAATGATTCATGATTCGATTCATGATTCATTATTCAAGATTTAATCATGATTCATGATTCATGATTCGATTCAAGATTCATGATTCAATGATTCAAATCATGA